>NC_051452.1:13164222-13192563 GCF_001649575.2 Kryptolebias marmoratus | reverse complement strand
AGTAAGGTATCTGTTAAATGTGTCCAAAAATGTGGAAAAGCAACTCAGGTTTTGTTAGCTGTTTGAGAAATTTTGTTCTCGCCCACTACGTTTGCTCACATCCTGTGCATCTCCTGGGGGCTAAGCCCCCCTTGTCCTTAAAACCTAGTGACGCCCCTGATCGCATCCCTTAATTTATGTGTCTATCACAAAAAAAAATGGATGATCCACCAAACTGCATCGGTGAGGGAGTCTCCAAAACGTCTCGAAACGTTTGCAGAGATTCTCAATTACCTCACGTGGCCTTGAGCTGCAGGAGCTCACGGTCTTGTTGCTTGAGATTTGAACAAGTTGAAAAAGTTTGTGCAGCACATTTTCTCTCAGGATAGTCCCAGGGTTGTTGCGGGTGTCTTGAACACATCGTAATTTAGTTTCTGTAAATTCTGACACCTGAACAGGAGCTCTCCTGTGACAGAAACCATCCAAGGCTGCGACCCTGAATGTCCAGTGATTTAAAATAAAGAGAATACATAAATATTGAGAGGTGAATGACACTGCTGAAGAAGCTGAAACTGAATTGTTCAAATTAAAATGATCAAAACAAAAGCTAAATTAAGCTAAGCTAAAAGCTAAAGTAAGCATATCAGCACCTACAATCGGCAAACTTATAGTTAAAAACAAAACATTAGTTAAAACTTAAATTTAGCAAAAGAGTTGCTAAATGCTAAAATTGGTAAAATGGAAACTAAAAGTTAAAATGAACAGAACAATCAGAGGCTAAATTATTAGAACGGTAGCTAAAAGCTTAAACCAGCAGAACAGTAGCTAAAGTTAAAATGAGCAAAACAGAAAGGTGAAAGCAAACATTGCCGATCAACGGCTAAAAGTTGAAACAACAAAAGCAGTAGCTAAAGCTAAAATTAGCAAACATTGCTTAAAGCAAATTTTTGCAAAATAGTAAGTAAAAGCTAAAAGTAGTAAAATAAGCTAAACAGGTGCTAAACGTTAAAACCAGCAAAGAAGTACTTAAAGCTAAAATGAGCAAACCTATAGCTAAAAGCTAAAATTAGCTAGACAGTTGCTAAAAGCTGAAATTAGTGATATTTTAGCAAAAGCTAAAATTAGCAAAACAGTTCAAAAAAAAGTTAAAAAACAAAAACAACTGGACTTCTATTCTGTAGCTGAAGACGTTTCGCTTCTCATCCGAGGAGCTTTCTCAATTCAGAAATAGAGAGTGTGGAGTTGAGCTTTTAAAGCTGAGATGTGATGTAAGCTTTAAAAGCTCAACTCCACACTCTCTATTTCTGAATTGAGAAAGCTCCTCGGGTGAGAAGCGAAACGTCTTCAGCTACAGAATAGAAGTCCAGTTGTTTTTGTTTTTTAACTTTTTTTTGAATTTACCATGGCCTGGATGACTGAGAATCTACACCAGCATATAGCAAAACAGTTACTAAACGTTATAATTGGCGAGACGGTAACTAAAAGTTTAAATGACCAAAACAATAGCCAAAAACTACAATTATTAGAACGATAGCTAAAAGCTTAAACTAACAGAAAAGATAAAAGTAAAACAGCTAAAATTAGCAAGACATAAACTAAAAGCTAAAGTAATCTGAAGCAGATTTCAAAGAGCCCCCAAATTTTCAAGGATCTGAAAAGTTCTCCATTCATTTCAGTGAGAACAAAATGTGTATAAAGTGAAATATTTCACTTTATCACAGCCGTTATGTCCTGAGTAGGCAGAACATTTTCATATATGGATGTTTAAATGAGCTGAAACCACGCTGAAGAAACTACAAACAGGAAAACTAAAGTGTGAATGCTGAGTCAGTAAGGTTGAAGAGGGCTGAGGGGGGGATGATGGGTGCGGAGTTTGGCAACAAAATAATGTGCGTAGCCTAGAATACAGTTTAGCCAGGTGTGCACATTAAAAAAGGTTGTAATTTTTTTTTTTAAATTGGCCTTTTTATGACTCTCTGGTCACTCAGTTGCAAACACTCAGAATTCAGTCAGACTGCATCTGAAAGTTTGCCTGTTTTCACCATTCTGTCTTGTTGGTTGAAGTTAACCCGCCGCCGTTACGCCTCTGTCTGCGAGACCGTCCAGCTTCTTTTTATGCTAAGCACGCCACGTAAACATCATCGAGTTACATCACGTGTGCTCAAATTGATGCTTTTAAGAATAACCAAAGGCGAAGTTAACAAAGGGGGCTAGTTTTCGCAACCATATCACGGAATTGTTGTCTGTATTTTTGTCGTTAATATGGACGTTCTCGACACCTAGTGGTGCGGCATGAGTACTTCGGTGTTTCTGTTTTAACTGGTAGACAGAAACAAATTTAAACAGAAAGAAAACATAATTTGCTTAAGAACTGTCCGGAGTAGTGAAGACAGGGCGCATAGCTCCCACAGCAGACGGCTGGGATTGATTAATCCGTCAGTGAGCATTTCATACTGAATTATTCAAACGCCGCTAAATAATTCAGCGACGTTACGCCTCTTAGTGGTTGTGGAGATCTGGACATTGAGGCTCAGGGGTGAAGGAGGACTTAAAGGGGCTGTCCGTTGGGGCAAAGCAAACGGCAGAAACTGGTGTACAGTCCTGGTGAACGTGAATAAATGATACAAAGTGATGCTGGAGTCGTCGTTCACCTGGAGGTAGATGTGACGCGGTGTAAACGGGAGCCTCGCCTTTCAGGGGCATAAATTAAGTGTGTTTGTGTTCATTTCAATGTGACCTGAGGCAAGTAAACATGTCACACTGTCTTCTGAGGGAAAAAGAGCTACGGAGTTGTGGCGCGGGCCTTTAGGTCATATTTCCGTGGATGTCGGATGTGGTGAGGTTTTACATGAATGCTGACTACAAGGCGAGCAAAAGAATGACTTGGCATCACTTTCTTCCTCCCAGGAAAGGCTTGAAATATCACACAGTGGGTGATTTAAGACGGTAAAACTAAAGCAGCAATAAGCGTACAACTGTTTCAAACCAAAGGAGACAGACGCAGGAGGATTTCATCTCGAGACTCGATCTACAAGTCATTACGGGACAAATAGAGAGGGAGAAATGAAGGGAAGAAAACATTCCATTTAGATGCAAATGCTCATTTCCCTTTCTATCCATCCTCGCCCTCCTCACGCCGAGCAAGGCGGGAATGGGAGGGTGGGGTGGGTGGTGGGGATTGAGCCGAGGACAGATGAGTTCCGACAGGCCGCCTCGTGCCCCGTGGCCCGCGGAGGGATGAGGTTGTTCGTTTTCAGCGTCGACCGCTGACACTGATGTTCATTTCCCCCCACAAGGCCCGGCTGCACGGCTGTGACAGGCCGACGGCAGGCCAATTACCGCCGAGCTCCATGACAACAGAAAAGCCACCCGAATAAGGCCTAAGAAGCGGATATTTAGACTCAGCGTGTCACCCAGCAGAGCAGGACTCTTAATGCGCAGCGACAGGGGAGAGTGTTAGTCTGTAACCGGTGCATATGATGAACTGAACAGCTCTCTGTTTAGGAGGAATGAAAGAGAGATGATGAAAAAAAAGAGGTGAAGACTTCTTCAGCTGTTGTAAAAACAAGGTCCTACCTACATCAGTTTAAAGAAATCAAAAATGGCTGCATTCAATTTAAGCCAATCATATGTAAAATATTAGTTAGCACCCAAAATTTTGCATAAATCTTTAACAGATTATAAAACATTAAGTGCAATGTTGATTTTTTTAAAGACTCATAATGCCTTTAAGTTAATTTGGAATTGCTGCATTTATATCAAAAATACTTTTATTTTTCAAAATTTCCTTTTACTAGCTACTAAATTAATAGTGTTTTAACTCGCTAACTAATCAATAGCATGTATAGCATGCCAATTAGCTACTTAATATGTAGCATTTTTACTAGATACTAAATTTATAGTATAACTAGCTTCACTGTTTACTAGCTACTTAATCCGTAACATGTTAACTAGCTAATCTTATAGCATGTTAATAATTAGCATGATATATATTAATAATATACATGTTTACTAAATACTAAATCTATGGAATGACTATCTATACTGTTTACTAGCTACTTATTTAAAATATAAAAAACAGACGTTTGTAATCACATTTACCTGAAAGTGAAAAATGCTCTGTTCATTGTGAACCGCAAAGCATTCTGGGATTTGTAGGAAGTCGCTAAGATAAAATAAGCAGTGGCCTGTTAAGCGAAATGGGCAACAGAAACATTCTGAATTTAGTCGCAAATTAGTAAAATTTTCACTTGGAGAATTTATAACATTTCTTTTTTCTTCAATCTAATTAATTTAGATCCTTGTTTGTCTAAATGCCAAAAATAATAAACTTAAAAAGCACAAACGTTTGACTGACCCAAAGAGAATCCTCAACAGCAGCAGCAACACAACAGTTTTTACAAATGTCCATAAAAATGTTTATTATTCTTGTTTTTTCTTACAAATATCAATCCATTGTCGTCATAAAGCTGCCCATCAAAACACCGAGCCACAACAGAGGACTGTAACCTGGCAACAGTGAGGCAGATGAGGGGAGAGGATGAAGAGGAGGGGGGAACTGGAATGACACACACATACAGGTGCTCGTTTTCAGAAATCCAGGAGGCACGGTCACATCGGGCTCACATGACTTTAAATCGGTGAGCAAACGTGAGAAAAGTTGGTGCCGGATTGAATCAGATCAGCTCAACCAATCACAGCACAGCAGTTCTTCACATCATCAAGTCAAGCACGAAATCGGAGTGACATGTTTAATATATTAATGAGTAGCATTTTTGTTTTTGCAAAAGAACATTTCAAAATGTTTTATGAGTGAACCATCTGTGACAGTACCAGCTTCAGCAGCCAGAGGGCAGTAGAGGATGTTTTCTGATTGAGTAACTCAGTGTGTTTGTGTTTAAGTGTGACCACATCAGCCGACAGACGGGATTTCAAGCAGCCGCTTTAGCTTATATCATACTTATTTGTCTGACTTCACCTTATATAACACGGGAATAAAACGGGAAGGATAGTCCACGAAGAAATCGACCTCGAGGGATGTGTGCCAGACGAGGCAGTGAAGGGAAAAAACCAGACGGTCCAGTTCCACCCTGCTGCAGCTTCTATTGTTGATCAGCCGCTGTTGATTTATGAGTGTAAATGAAGAATTCCTGCCATAGAGAAGCCCTGAGAGACAACATCACACCGTCAACTGTTTGGGTATGTTTGCTGTGTTTACGTTTTCAGTCACAGCTCAAGAAACTTCGGATTTTTTTAGTTGCACGCACATGCACTGAAATAAATCTTAAAGGGACACTTATGAGACTTGGAACTGGGGTTCTGTGGAAGGGTTATGAACAATTAATATCTTACCTGTTGTAGACAGCTCTTTGATCAACCTCAATTTGGAGAAAAAGACCTTAATTATGACGGATAACTGCTAGTCTGAGCAGGGTCAAGATGACACTGGATTGTTGCCTTACCATGCAATAAGTGCATGGCTAAATGTGCCAGATTTAGCCATGCAGGCTAACAAGAGTACCACCAAAGAGTTTGACATTTTTATGTTAGTTGGATGTGAAGCTGGAGCATAGACAAGGTTTAAACAAAAGACTGACTTCTGACCCTGACTTTTAACCCGGTCACCTTGAAATCAATAGGGATCATCCTCGACCAGGTGTCCAGCTGCGCAGTTTGATATTCTGACATCTTCAAAGTCTCATAGTGGTTCATACAAACACTGTTTTACCTGTTATTTCAGCACAAATACATCCCTGATGGAAGTGCTACAGCTAGCTGACGCTCCCTGTATTTTCTCATGGTAATAACCATAGACGTCTATGGAAATACCAACGTCTATAAGGCAGTTTTCGCTTGAACTACTATGAAGTTTATGGGATTCAAACAACAGCAATGCACTTTCAAGTTGCTTGAACTAGCTGTTAGCTCGTCAGTCAGATCCGAACTGACCCTTTAAGGTTGACGTCCGCTCCAGAGCGGGCTCCAGAGCGGGCGTCAACCTTAAAGGGTTAAAATACTCTAGCGGGAAAGATCCGTCCTCTCAGAGACTCCGTTTTAATTTGTGTCAAAAGTCCAGAGTTCAAGCTTTACACCAGTTTTTAAATTCTCTTGATAGGTTATGATAAATTATTCATGAGACATTTTTTTTTTTTGAAAATCGTCGTCATATTTTCAGCACGTTGGAGCGAGAAGCGCCAAAACCGGGGAGTTCTCGGGAGAAAACTGACTCTAAACATGGCAGGTTAAACCACTTTTAGGGTGAAATATGAAGGAAATTTAAAATAGTCCAAAAACGTCCAGTTTCAACCTTTACCTTAGAGGGTTAAGGAGCCATCTACAGCAGGTAAGATAGTATTTGCTCATAGCCTTTCCACAAATATTCCTTTCCCTTTGCATTTTAATGCGAAAACTACGGAAGAGGATTAGGGCCAGGGTGAATTCTGTTTTTTTTTTTCTCTTTTTAATCCTCTACCATAGAAAACAAATGTGAAGATATGAAGTTTTATGCCAACTGGACAGAAATGTTGAGGTTTTGACAACGGGACATTTGAGCTTCTGCAGTGGACGCCACGTAGCCCCACTTTGTCGTCAAACCAGTCTTAGAAACAGTCTTTTATATTTTATTAAAATTTGCTGCTACATGAAGCCAAACCTGCTCCGGGGGGAATCAGTAGTCGTCTTTTTTTTTTTTTCTCTCTTCAGAAGTCACAGCTCTTGTCTCGTCATGTCAGGCAGATGCGGCGGCAGACACAAAAGCCCTGAGAGGATTACCGAAGCGTTTGAGGAAAAGGGCAAATGTCCTCGGGCACGTGTCCGCGTCCATGTGTCTCTTGTTATCCGGCTCGTTCTGTGTTCAACCCCGGCGTTCGCGTCCTGTTGTTCCCAGCTGGAGTGGAAAGGTTTTCAGTTTTGTTTTTTGTAATATGGCACCTGGAGAAGAAGAAGTCAAAGCGTCTCTTGTTGCTCAGGGTTGGGCCTGCTGGAGTGTGACACAAACCTGCGCGTTTATGGTCAATTTTTACTGAAGTCGTTTGGTTTTCTAACGAGTAAGAAGTGTCTAAATCCCCTGTAATGACTGAGCGTCGTCCCTCACACCACGGCAGCTGGGAAAGGTTTCTCCGTCTCCGGGGTGACTTCAAAACGTCTCCATGCTGCATCCCGAACCCCAGAATGCAACAGGTGATTGCGCCGATAGCAAAAAAAAATTTAAAAAATGACACACTCACACAAACACAACCAGCAAAAAAAGTCCTGCAACGTTTTCTTCCTTTTGATCGAAGTCCAACATTAAAATCTCCATAAATTCAGACACGTGCGCGATATAGACATTTCTATATGTTTATAAAAAAATGAAAAGTTCAAATAAAAGCTTCAAACAAAGAGTGAAAACTTCAGAGAGCAACGCGACCTGGTCAAGGATTTTTGGCGTCCTACACGGAGGTCTCGGACTGTAGCCGCAGGACAAACTTGTGAGATTTGGGGTCGATGTACTCCTCGGACATCTGGATGTAGGGGATCTTCTTGGACGTGGCCACCAGGCTGAAGTCCACGCACTTGAGCAGGAAGGTGGTTCCGTCCTTTAGGCCGCTGGTGACCGACGCCTCGCTGACGAGCGTCCACTGGCGGGCCCGCCAGTGGTCCCGGCTGTACTGCAGGCTGGGACCCGGCGTCAGAAAGCTCTCCAGGAAGGCCTAAAGGAAGGGGGTGGGGGTGGGGGGAGGAGACAAGACAAGCTGGGTGTCAACGTCTTTGCGGATTCAAGCGCTGAAGGCGAGAAACAGCAGGCGCAGCCGGGGACCTTGGGCGTCATGTTGTTGGTGATGCAGAAGGCCAGGTGCTGCTGGATGCTCTCCATGCTGTGGCAGTGCTGCTGCTTGGTGGTCCTCAGGTACTTCTGCAGGGCCCGGGCCATGGAGGGGAAGATGGCCTGCGCCGCCTCTCGCGGGTCCATCACGTCGCCCGGGGCCTTCTTCTGCTCCTCGTCCTGCATGCGCTTGATGTGGGTGAAGGCTTCCTCTACTGCCACCACCAGTCTGGGAAGAAACACGTACCAGGACAAAAACACAAATACCAAAAATAAAGTCTGAATGTGTAAAAAAACTGAATTAACAGTGTGTAGAATCTCCTTCAGCAGTGATAACTCTTAGTGGTTCTCTGTAGGACTATCAAGGTCTCTCACATGGTTGCAGAGGACTTTTGGCCCTCTCTTCTTTCCAACACTGCTTCAGTTCATTGAGGTTTACAGACATTAGTTTCTGCTCAGCTCCCTGAGGGTCCCAACCCCATCATTTCAGTCAGGTTGAGGTCTCGACTGGACCGTTGTCGCACCATTGTTCTTTTCTTCTTGAGCCATTCTGTTGTAGATTAGCTGCTGTTTGTTCTATTTCACGACCCAGTTTGGTCCTAACCTCAGCTGTCAGACAGACGGCCTCACATTTGACTCCAGAACCCTTTGGTCTACGGAGTTCAGGGTCGACTCGATGACTGCAAGGAGCCCAAACCATCAGCCCTCCACCACCATGCTTTGCAGCTAGTATGAGGTGTTTGTGCCAATCTGCTGTTCGGGTTTCACCAAACTTGGCCCTGTGGATTATGGGTAAACGACTCTACTTTAGGGGTATCGTTCCAGAAGTCTTGTGGTTCATTTAGATGCATATTTGCAAACCCAAATCTAGTCCCCCTGAATAAGGAATGACCCAAATCCCATGCTTCCTTCAGAAAGAACATGGGTCCTCCTCCTCCCTTCCCAACAGGGATGTAACGATATACAAAAATCATGGTCCAGTACATACCTTGGTAACAATTTATCTGGCCCCCAACACAACATGGAAATATTATATATATTATCAAATATTAAATGCCAGCAGCTGTTTGATCAGATTTTTGTTGAGGGCTTTTTTGCTGCTTTAATGGAGAAAAATTCATAAGAAGGCATAAAAAAATGAAAGCTAATGATGTCTTTTAAAGTTTGATCTATTTCTCTTTGCTCATTAAACCATGTTTGTTCTAAATTTTTTATAATATGGAACTGGGAAAAGGTATTTGATATGCCTTTATGAATTATTTGACATATTACATCTAAAACTAAAGTGAATTTATGTGTTTTTTTTATAAATATTGATCGAGATTGGCCCCTTGGCTAGGACCAAGTCATTAATTTTGGCCTCCTTGAGTCTGACACTCCTGCATTAAGGGAAACAAATGTATACAACATACATTTAGGTACAAACACTGTAGGTATATAGCAGATACGTGTAGATTTATTAGGTACACACACAAAAAACTGTAACATTCATATACCGTACTTGTTACAGTCTGTGGTTCTTTCAGCCAGGGCTGTAGCTACCACTGAGGACACCAAGGTCCAGACCTCAGTATTTTTTTTGCTGTGTATATCATAAAAAATGAATCAAAATAAAGCTTTTGAACGGCATGGTTCTCTACGTAGCTCCACCAGTTTACTGTAGGAGGCGCTGCAACTGTGTGCAGCTGCAGCCAAACTCGATGTCTATGAAGAAGAGCGCAGCTTTGCTACCTTACTGCTAAAATAAAGACCAGAAGAAGAAGAGCGTCACTTACGGTGAAACACAACCGAGGTAACTTGCTAAAAATATTCTCCTTCAATTCCACAAAGCTGAAGTTGGTTTCCGATTGCAGCTTCCGATTCGGAAAATGGCTAAAGGGCGATTCCACTTAATTTTTCCTTACCTTCAGCATCTTTAATCTACTCTAGTTAAAAAACTACAACACCTAGACACTTCAAACCTGGACCAGATTATTCTGCACTGAATACAGAACATTTAAAACCAAGTGTGTGATCTGTGAAACCTTAATCTAATTTGTGAAACCTCAATAAAGGGGGATTTTAGCACTTTTTTTTTTTTTTTACATCCGGACCACACTAGTGCTGGTCCAGCTCCAAAACTACAACAACTCACTGGTATGTGCAGGGGGATAATGAGTGGTTGACCTCAGTATTTTTTAAAGTCTGGCTAAGGCCCTGCTTTCAGCGTGTTCAAAACTGGTGTTTTTGACAGCGGAGTACAGTCACATTAATACACGCACGGTTACACCCCTTCTTCCCAATAAGACACACCTGTTCAGTCTTTTACTAATTATCCTGAAATGACCTTCAGTCTTTAACCTGTTAACTGAGGCCTGTAGAGTCTGAGCTGTTTTTTGCCATTTCTCTAAACATTTCACGGTCTGACCTTGGGGTGGACTTAGTTTTTCCCACGCACAGCTTTTTCATTTTGGTTTCATTCTTGTTTAATAAAGAATGATCAGGTGGACTCTGACGTGTGTTTCTGTTGGTACATTTTCCCTCCGTCCCGACGACCGAAGCTCCCGAAGCTCGCTCGACTCACCGCGCCTTCCGCTTGCGGACGCGCCGCTCGTGCTCGGCCTCTTCGTAGTACAGCTCGTTGTGGCTGGTGTCCCGGCGCCGGGCTGCGGCCGCGATCATGGCTCGGGACTGGGACTGGACGAGCCCCGCTGATGTGTTGTTCCCCGGACCTGTGGAGATGAAGGAATAGGTAAAGAGACGAAGTCAAAGGGAAAAAAAACAAGCCTTTGATGATGACATAAAGTGCAACGTGAGGGGAACGAGCTCCTGTTTGAGCAGATTAACAAAAAAACTTTGCTCCATTTCCTTTAATCACCTTCAACATGAAAACCTCAAGAACCAACAGGAAGAGCTGTAAGGACTTCAGAGCACTCAACACAAATCCAAACGTTCATATTACATTGCTTCTAATTAAATAACCATCTAAGGGAGCTTGAAAAGTTTAATTTTTCCAAAAAGAGACCATGAAGCTGTTGATATTAATGCAGGTTAAAAGCAGGCTGAGGCAGTGAATTATTAATGCGGGGCAGGGATCGAGCTCGAACAGAATAATTCATGAACACAGAAGGGGGAAGAGCTCACCCCACTCCGCTCGTAATAAGGGTGAAATCTTATGCTGCGTGTGAGAATAATGTGCAATTTGAATTTTTCGTACAAGGCCAGAACCACGTTCTGGATGCCTGTAAAAACAAATCAGTGGAAAACGGTAACAGTTGAGGAAAACTTTAGTTGAGATGAATAGTATCTGTTTAAATATCAACTAAGAGAACGATTTGAAATTTTGATCCATCTATTTGAGGCTGATTATTCCTGTTCAGGTCATGGAGGCAACAGGGTCCAGTAGGGAAACCCCCTGGAGTCACTCTCCAGCTCCTTCAGGGGGGTCCCAAAGCGAGGGACACATAATCCCTCAGGCGAGTTCTGGGTCTTTATCAGAGTCGTCTTCCGGTGGGACATGGCTGGAAAACTTCCAGAGGGAGTCACCTCAGCAGTGGCTCCCCCCGGATGACGGAGCTCCTCACCTTATCTCTAAGGCTGAGCCCAGCTGCCATACGAAGGAAGGTTATTTCAGCTGTTTGTATCCAGGATCTCGTTCTTTCAGTCATGATCCAAACCTCTTGACCATAGGTGAAAGTTAGAACGTAGATGGACCAGTAAATCAAGAGTTTTGCCTTTCAACTCAACTCTTTCTTTACCACGACCTTTCTAAACATCGCCCTCATTACTGAAGACGAGGCACCGATCCGTCGATCCATCTTCCGCTCCATTCGTCCACCATTTGTTAACAAGACTCCCAGATACTTGGACTCCTCCAAGTGAGGCAGAGACTCACTCCTGACCTGGAGGCAGCATTCCACTTTTTCCCAGTAGAGAACTTTGGCCTCGGACTTTGAGGAGCCGACTCTTGCATGAAGGTCATGGCCTGAAGACGCCAGCAGAACCACATCTTCCCACTCCTCTTCACGACCGCGCCTCGAGATCCCGTCCACGAACACCACAAACGGGATCGGAGACAACGGAGGGAATCCAACCTGGGAACGAGCTCGACTTTGTGCCGAGGATGCGGACGCAGCTTTTTGGTTTGGCTCTACAGGGACCAGATAGGCTTTTAAAGTAACCCCCTCCCCCTGCCTCTCACTGAATCCCTCTGCTAACACAGCCCGAAGCCTTCTCCAGATCGACAAAACACGTGCAGACTGGAGACTCAATCTCCCATGACCCCCTTGGCAACCCCACAAGATCCAGTCCACTGTTCCACAACCAGCTCTTCTTTGGTGTGATTATTTAAATACAAGAGCTGCTTTTACAGTAAAACAGAGCTGAAGTGTTTAAATTTCAGGACAGATGTTTTCCCAAAACGATCATTTCTGACAAAGTTATGGCACCTCGGGACACATGAAGACCAAACATGTCCTCTGATGCCACACAAAACCTGTCCCGAAGCCACGTGGCGGCAGTGCGGCTGAGCGATCCGGCTGCTTCGTGCTTGGAGCGTCACCACTTCTCAATCACGCAGAGATTATCGCGCGTCTCCGAGCTGAAATTATTCATTAGAAGCAGAAGCGGGAGGAGCTCGAGATAGGAGGAGGAGGGCGAAGGGGGTCCCCGAGCAGCTGCTGAAGGACGACACTGAACGGCGGCGACACTCGGGGGGGAGAAATGACAAGACCGTCGACCTAATAGTTATTGATTTATCGGCCATCCAGCGCAACCGTCTCCCGCTAATGTTCGAACGGAGGGAGACTAATGGGAGCAGGGGAAAAAAAAAGGAAAAAAAAGTCAACTTGGCACAGCTGAGTGAAGCTCGAGTACACTTATGGGACGGCGATAATTTAACAGAGGGTTTGTGTTCATTTAGCCAGCAGTCGTAAGAAGGCAACTTCCCCACCAACCTGTGGCAGGCGAGGAGCGAAGAGGAGGGAGGAAGGTGAGCAGCCTTGTGAGGGCTCTGCCTCTCGTTTACTTACCGCCCAGAAGGGAGGTGGTCAGTTCAGTGTCTCAGACGTCTGAGAGCGCGAGTCCCACCTGCTCAGAGCGTAACAGGAAACCTTCCCGAGCTGAGTGCATTTTAGCATGTTGTAGCACATTAACTACAAATCACCCGGGCTTGATGTAGCTGTCAACAATTTTACAACTATGTAACGTTAGCAGATCGAGTTTCTTCCTTCCAGGCAGCCGTTCGGTGCAGTACATTCCAGCAGGGGAAAGAAATCCACCTGTAGAGGCCTGATAGGAGCTACGAATAGGAAATATAACACAGAGACGAGTAACTATGTCGCTTAGAGCTTTTTGATCGTTTTTAATGAATTTGCAGAGGTCTCAGTGTGGCTCTAATGGTTTGATTATCACTGATATTCACGAAATGAATTTAAAAAAGATTAAATGATATTTCCCTGAGCTGGTGGGGCGCCACCAAGAGGCGGCTGACTGCAAACAACTGCAAACAATTTGCGACGTTCGTGCAAAATTCCTGCTAATGACATTCAAATTTTTTGTCGCAGTTCAGTCACAATCATGTCTCAATTTGATTCCACTTTCTTCTCTTTTTTTTTGTCTCCAACCAGTCTCAATCTGGCTTCGTAGATAGCCGAACCCGCCGAAAGTTCCTGATTTGCGTTAACTAAACCCCGCAGCGACTGTAGCTATTATTAACATTTAAATAAATGCATTTAATGACTCACTGGGAGAATGATCATTTAAAGCCTGTATCCTACTGGGCTGTGACTGTCGGTTTAAATTTGGACACAAAATTGCGAAAAAACGTGAAAATTTGCGCTTGGACGCACCTGAACCGGTATTTACGACACGTTCGTGTACATACACGTAGTGCTGGGCAATATAACGATACATATCGTGCGGACGGTAGAAAAGTGTCTATCGTGATATATTTTCTTCTATCGTCTCTATTGTTTCTATCGTTTCTATCATAATTGTATCAATGATTCATGTAAATATTTCATAACGTAGGCTACGACGAATGTATTAGTGTTGTCACTTTGCATACATTCAGTTTATGTAAGTGATAAATAAGAAGAAAAAATAACTATTTTGCGAAGAACCTGGGTTTTGCGTCATGACGCTGCTTTACGGCAGCGGCTTTCTGTGCGGCCCGGCAGCACACCATATTCTGTGATCCACCGTATATTGTGTCGGCATTTAAGTCATAAGTGCTGAAAGATGGAGACGCATGAAGTATCAAACTCGGGGTCGCAACAAGTAGAGACAGCTAGCAGGCAGCCCAAGAAGAAAGACTTTTACCAAAACGAGGGGGGACGTTTGTGATTTGGTTCAAGAAGTCCAACACCAAGCAGAAAAAGGTAATATGCTAACTCTGCTATTAGACTGTTTTCTCATCTGACGCCAACACAACAAACTTCTTCTACCACTTAAAGAAGAAGCACAAAAAAAAAATTTAACAATCCAAAAAGTGCAAGGTCAAGCAAGTTGTAAAAGAGCCGGGAAAAGTTGCGAAAAGTGAAACTATAGCTGGCCGAAGATAATTGATTCTGTTGTCATTTAATACATATATATTGCTGCACTAAAATGCAGCAAATCTCATTTGTGAAAGTTCAGTTAAATGTCACTTCGAAATAAAGCTTGAAAAAAGTAGGAAATGAAATTATTTTTTTCATATTTTTCAGAGAATAACTGACAACGTACATAATTGGAGTATATAGTGATATATATCGTTATCGTGATATAAAATTATCCATATCGTGATATAGAATTTTTTCCATATCGCATAGCACTACATACACGATGGCAAATAAGTTGCAGCATTTGTGCAAAATTCCTAAAAATGATGTTCAAATTATTTTAGTCACAATCATGTCTCGATTTGATCACAATTTCTTTTCTTTTTCGTTTCCAACCAGTCTCAATCTGGCTTCGCAGATCGCCGAACCCTCCTGAAGTTCTTTTTGACTAAACCCTTCAACGGCTCTGTGGCTACTTTCGGAATTTGTCTCGCAAATTCATTGAGAAAACTGAGAAGCCCCCGAGAACTTCTCGAGACATTTTGGAAACTACGTCGCAAATGCCGTTTGGACTTTGTCACCAGGTGACCGTTCAGTGATCACTGAACGTTACGTTTTATTTACATTTAAATACATTTGTTTAACACTTGGGTGAGACTGGACTTACTCAAAACATAAAGACCCCCCCCCCCAATCAGCAGGGGCCGCTGGGAACTCACCGTCCACGTTGTAGACCTTAAGGCCGGCCAGGTGCTTGGCGGCGCGGGACTTGGAGGCAGAGAGCAGCGCCGGGTTGTGGATGGGGAAGTCGCTGTAGTAGTTCTCTACGACGGCTAGAGCTGCCCGCTGAATACTGGGGGGGTGGGGGGAGAAAAAAAGAAGAGATGATGTGTTTTAGTTGAGAGAAATCAGCTTTAGGCCAGTGGGAGAGTCTGAGCTCTAAATTCGGAGAAAAGAACAGGAAAGAAAAAAATCTGCCATGAGATGCTTTTCCACCTGGAGGATCCAGATACCTGAAAATCCCTGTGTGATACAGAGCCAGGAGAAGGCTAAAACATAGGTTTTTTTTTTTTGGCTTACTTTCAAAAGATTTCTATGAATGAGAAAAGAACCTGTAGTATTTCTCGAGGACAACAAAGCAAACAGAGAGTGGAGGGGGGGATGGATGGAAAGGATGTGGGATAGATGTTGACTTTAACGGAAGACGAGGGGAACCACTTGAAACCGAAAACACCTGAAAGCAATACTTAAATTAATTCCTCGGTGGGAAATACCCCTCAGAGCCATTACAAAACACAGGAAGACCCCCCCCCCCTAAACAACACAACACTTCTCACCCATCCAGGAGAAAATACAACACAAACAGCTTGGCGGTGGAAACCAGACGTCGATGAAAGGCGTGGTTCTCGGGAGCGGCTTTAATTTCGGTGCGGGCCTTGTTATAACACACATACATACAAGCATCTAATGGCAGGAGAAGGCGTGAGGGGGGCTGCAGCCCAGACCAAGGTTCGGTGCGTGCCAGGTCTTGTCTTTCATACCCCGGCACTATTAAACCAAACCGTACACAAGCAGGCTGTTTTCACACGTTATGGCTCATAAATCATCTGCTCCTTAAAACACGCTGCCTCTGTGTTTCCTGGAAGAGAGCTTAGCAGACTTACGAAGGCGGCCGGACATTATTCAGCAGCTAGGGTGTAACCGGCCCTTTAACGGCTACGAACTTACTGCACGTTCACATGTTCAGTCAACTTCATGTCACAAAGCCACAGGTATTTTCAGCCAAATATACAGTAAAAGCTGCATTTACCAATATGCCTTTATGACTCTATATTAGGCAGACAAAAAAATCTATTTCCAGGCACTGTTAGATGAAATAAACAGGTTTATTTATATATTGTGCACAAAATATAGAGAGCATTAAAGACAATAAAGAATTAACATCTGAGTCCCAGGTCCGAATGGGGAAGCTCTGGTCCCCAAATCAACACAGGTGCTTTAATTAAACATATTGAAATACTGGACCAGAAGGAGGAGTTAGGGAAAAACAAGTCAGTCTGGTTCCTTTGAGGAGAAAATTCAACATCACTCCTATAAACAAGTTCATTCTGTGAGAACCCATGGGACTTGGAATAGAAGTCCTAACATTATCAGGACTTATAAACAACAGGTGTTACCCTACAGTAAATTTTGCCATTACACCCTCCAGGATTTTGCGATGTTGCGATCGCAACTATTAACGCAAATCAAGCAAACCCCGCAAAATCTCAACTTTTTGCAACTTTGTCCAAAACACCGCAACTTTAGCCCAATATTTATTGTTTATAAAGTGATTCACCACCGTTTCTGCAGTCTAGTGTCTTCTTTGTGGGTTTATGTAGTGTGGAATACAAAATAACCCCAAATAACTCACGAAGAAGACAAATGACGTCACATCCTGTTAACATCAGAATGCCGGGAGCATGCAGGAGCAGCGACCGAAGCAAAAATGTGCGCTAATGCTTCACATTTGCCCACAAAGATTTCAGCAAACCAGTTTCCTACCCAGCTGCAGGAGAGTGGAGGGAAGCTGTTTTGCACATCCTGCAGTGTAATCATCGAACATAAACGCAAGTCATCCATCGACAAACACTTCGTGTCTGCAAAACGTGAGGAGAGCTGCAGACGAGGGACAATCCAGAAATAGTCATGAATGTCAGTTTATAAGCTATCAAAGTTCTCAAATAAAGCACCTTTTGATAATGTCAATGTTTATTGGTAATTATCTTACAAAACTAGTAAGTATTTTTGGTTTATATATTAAAAGTTATAGTTTTTCATTGATTTTAGTAAAAAAAAAAATCGCAACTTTTCATTGCAACTTTTAGGAAAATGCCCCGCAAAATCAGGCATTTTAGCCCGCAACAATCACAAAAAATGCCTGCGAAATCCTGGAGGGACTGATTAGGGATGTAAAAGTGGATGTATGCATCGCAGGACTGAGTCAATCAGATAAAGAATACTGACTAAAAGAGGGCGCAGATGCTTTGTTTTATTGCTGCTCCAGCAGTACTATCCTATGGGGTTTGTACGACAAACAAACAAGTATCATTTGGGCATTCGAAGTCTAGCTCTGTTTGTTTCCCACAGATCAGCCGTTAGCAGTCACCATGTCCCGTTTCAGCTCTTTACCCACGTGGAGCGCTAACTTAATATCCACAAGCAGCAGCAGCACACACATTAGCCAGCAGCATGTGCTTCCTATTACTCCAACAGAAGATCACAGCTCGACTCCTGAACCTGCTGACGGAGGCGGCTGCAGTCTGACCTTCTTTCTGGGTTCGTTTCGCTTCGGTACAAACATCATGAAGTGACTGAAGCGGCCAAAACTGAAAAACAGATGGGACAATAACCCGCGCACCCTTGCGTGGTTTTAGCAGCACCGCGTTAACTGGATGCCGTGCTCAGATCTGCTGGAGCTGCAGCAGGAAGCAGAACAACGTCCCCTTGGTTAAACTGAGGAATCCAGACAAAAGATCAATATTTAAACGGTCCGTTTTATTAAATGTTAGCTCAGACCTGGTTTCTTCCCAACTTTAATCAAACATTAAGCTGAGCAAACACGACACAAGCAAAAACCTTTTCTAGTTCTGTTATAACCCAGTAACTCAAGAGAGCCAAGCACAAAGCCCTGAAGTAACAAAAAACAGGAAGCCATGGCTTAAATAAAAGCATGTTTGGAGAAGCAGTGATGGACTCGCCAAATATTTATACGTTGGATCTCTGGTACATCAACGCCTTAAGACTTAAGTACAGTTTCTATCCATGTGCCATTAAACAAATAAACTCTACTAACTGACCTTTATGGTGCAATGACAGTGAAGGATTTGAAGGTTGGTTAGAAATGGGAGACAATCGATTGGTGCGAGGAAAGAACCGGTGAAAACTTGTTTGAGTGCTCCACAGAACAGACTGGAACAGGCATTGGCCTTTCAGAATCACTAACAGTACCTAGCATTCTGCCAAACCCATGGTTCTCGAGACCTGTGGTACCAGTACCACTGGTGGTACTCAGGATGCCTCTATTGTTCTTTGAAGATGATGGGGTATCAACAATTTACAAGTTAAATCGCAGGCTAAATCAACCGCCATAAGCTGAAATGTGATGGAAAGCTAAAAAGGACACGCAGATAAAAAGCCGAGCGGTTCAAACAAGTTGTGATTTTGGCTCCAGATGGAAATCACTCAAAACAACAAGAGGTACCTAACACCCCCGTCAGAAAACTGTCAGAAGAATCAAAATCCAAAGCATAAATTCCCTCACAGAACAATCCTGAATGTATGTGTCGAGAATTGGAGCACAGATGTGGTTTTCACAGGTGTGATCTTTGACCTTGAAATCCATAGGGATCATCCTTGACCCATGAGGTGTCCAGCTGTGCAGTTTGACATTCCTACATTACACTGCTGCAGAGTTAAAGAATGGACAAGGTTTAAAAAAAACAAACAAACAAAAAAAAGGGGCCCCTGTGGACTTGACCTTTGACCCCCGTGACCTTGAAATCAATAGGGATTATCCCTGACCCATGATGTGTTCAGCTGTGCAGTCTGACATTCCTACATTACACAGTTGCAGAGTTAAAGAATGGACAAGGTTTTAAAAAAAAGGGGGGGGGGTCACCTGTGGCCTTGACCTTTGACCCCACCGTGACCTTGAAATCAATAGGGATGATCCCTGACCCATGACGTGTTCAGCTGTGCAGTCTGACATTCCTATTTCACAGATGGAGAGTCAGAGCTTGGATTAGAAAGTGTCCACAGATGGACAGACAGAAACGGACGGAGGACGGATGGACAGTGACATACTATAAAATGACCCACCTTAGGATGTATAAACACACAATGAAGAATATTTTGAAAACCTCTGTGGAAACTGGAGTGGACGATGGTTAATCGATGTGCTAAGGGCTACTTAAGCAGTGCCTGTGAAGTCTCTGTAAGACCAGCTCGCAAAACTGTGACGAAATTTGATTCAAGCGATCTAAAATTCGAATGTGGAGCAAAAGATGGGCCAAGATGGCAGCGTACGCCATGTTCTGACATGTGATGACGAGATGAAGGGAGAGGGAAACGGAGAAACTGGGACACCTCAAGTCAAAGAGATCGAAAAACGAGCCAGAAGTACGGATTTTAGGTATGTTAGGAAGAAACCAGAAAGTCAAGACAGACAAGGATCTACCTGTTGGAAAAAAAGTAAAACTGCACGTTACCAATAAAGGTTGGAGACTTCAGGGGAA
This sequence comes from Kryptolebias marmoratus, assembly GCF_001649575.2. NCBI lineage: Eukaryota > Metazoa > Chordata > Actinopteri > Cyprinodontiformes > Rivulidae > Kryptolebias > Kryptolebias marmoratus. The sequence continues at coordinate 13,172,986 of NC_051452.1, read as the reverse complement.
AAAAAAGAAGAAAAAAAAGGAAAGGCACCCAGACGAAGTGGCTGGTAGGAAGAGAAATGGTGCCAGGAGAAACAAAGGAGAGGGAGGGAAAGACTTCAGAGAGGAAACGCCTCAAAAAGGCGCCGCAGAAAGAGGGCGGACGGGGAGGGAAGACCCGGGAGACCGAAGTCTTACAGAGGGGAGCTGAAGAGAGAATAAAGAATGAGAGTTTAATAGTTAATGGGCGGGTCGTGTTGAAGAACGTGCGCCGTTTGTTGAGCTGGAGGAAGGTAAACAGCGCTGACGAGAGAAATCAGGTTTTCGGGATCTCATCGGGAAAAACCGGAAAATCCCAATTTCAGCCAAAACACATGAGCTCTCCGGTTACTCCCTGGTCTCCTCACACAGCCTCCAGTCTCTCCCACACTCTTGCTGTTCGGTTTCTAATAAAAACCTGAAGGATTTATAGCCGGAGCCTCTTTTATGACGGGACGACCTGCTCCTTGCCTTTCAAATCTTTATGCAGGTTTGCAGGTGTGCTGCTCGGATTACCCACGTTCCCTCCTAAAACTGCTTTTAAAACCTTCAAACTGTAAACAAAGCTGCGTGTTCGGTTAAATGTGGGTTCAAAGCGTCACAGCACCTAAAACCTTTCAGTTTAGATGAAAAACTCACATCAGTGCCTGTTAATGGTCGGATTTTAAGCTGTGACACTCATCCCTGATTGGCCGGCGGCAGGCCCGTCTAATTAGTGCTCCCCGCATAGCGCAGGAGCCTATGGTCAGCCTGATCAACAGACACCGACCGTGCAACCAGATGTGAACACAGCTGTCATTCCTAGCAGCGCAGAGACGAGTGTGATGACAGATGACGGAGCTCTACTGCAGCCATTTCGAACAAACCTTGAAAGTAACGTTGTGCGTGATCACGTGAAGTACTGCAAGATGTCACGCTCAGCGCAGGTGTTGAGGGCGACTCTCAGCTACCACCCCTTCAAATTTAGGCTCAATATCTATAAAACCGACTGAGTTATAGCCAGTTTTGTGTTTGCAAAGGTCAATCAGCTGTGGTGGCCATCTTTAATTGTCCTGACTTCAAAGGTTAATCGGTTGTAGACGTACCTCCAATGATTGTTTTTTGAAAGTTGCATTCCATGCAATCCATGCATTGGTTCATGAAATATTTTGCTAACAGACAAACAGGGTTGACTCCAACAGTTAATACTTAAGTTTTCAGTAAATATATCTCGAAATGAGTAGAACTTAAAGTACGTGTTGTGAAAGACAATCATCTACTACCATACGAAATTTTAGCTCAATATCTGTAAATTTGACTGAATTATTTTTTCTAAAGGCAGTTGGCTGTGGTGGCCATCTTGACTTAGATTGACTGTAAAAGTTAATCATTTGTAGAAGAACATTCAATGATTGTTTCCTGAAATTTCTTTTAAAATCCGTCCAGTGGTTTATAAGATATTTTGCTAACAGACAGAGCTGACTGCGAATAGTGATTCACAAAATTTTAAACAAAGATCTCATGCAACTAGTTAGCACTCAAGATATATGTTGAGGATCAGTCTCAGCTACTACCACACCAAGAATTAGATTAATATGTGTAAAACTGACTGAGTTACAGTCATTTTGGGGATTTTTAAGGTCAGTTAGCTGTGGCAGCCATCTTAAATGGGGTTGACTCCAGATGTAGGAACCTTAAGTGAATGGTCCCTATGAGGATGCGAAAGCAAACGCGTAGATGCACAGCCAATGATTAACTTCCACAGGTTTCATTAGAATCTGTCCAGTGGTTCAGGAGATATTTTGCTAACAGACAAACAAGCATACTCACACAAAGATACAGGCAAAAACAATATTATTCAGCTTTTGGTCGTAGGTGATGTTTATTTCAACCTGAACAGCCAATCCCGAAGAAAGTGAACAATAAAGCGAAACGGACCACTCTGAGCCTCGCAGAAATGAACTAAGTAAAAGTGTTTTGTCTCACCTGAGCTGTCCCAGGTTGTAGTGCCTCGTGGCGCCGTCCGTGGAGCGCGTGACGCACACCGAGTAGCACGGCTGGAGCTGCCGGAGCTCCAGCAGGACGACGGCCAGGTAGTGGATGAAGAGCAGCGCGTCCACCAGGGACACGGCGTACTGGACCACTCCCTGGTAGTTGGTGTCCTGCGAGAACAAAGATGGAGTCACTTGAAACCAGCCAAGATTTGTACACAGACTACTTTAAGCCAGGATCTCATTGAGCTGCGACTGTTAGCAACAAACTGCGAACTGCCAGGGAGTTTCTAAAAATATCTTGAAAAGTTCTTGAGGGCTCTCAAGTTTTTCTTGTGTGTCACAGGAATTTTGTTTTTCCTCAAAATAGTTGTTGCAGGCATGTGGCTCCTGCCTGAAACCCCTCATAATTTAGTTTTCGTAACTCTAGCTCTGTACTTTTTTGGTGGCATGTATGAATAATAATAAAAAAAAAAACATATCGAGAGTTTGTGCAAACGTGTCAGACCCACACCACATAGCTCCTCTGAAGATGCGAAAGCGAACATGCAGGTCCTTGTAACTGAATGGTTCCTCTGAAGATGTGAAAGCAAACACTTAGGTACTTATAACTGAGACATAAGCCAGTGTCTTATTGACTTTTTTGTGGCGTTCCCAATTTCCTTAAGTGAGTTGCAGTTCCTCCAAAACAGTAGGTGTTGCTACAAAGAAAAAAAACAAAAACAACAGGACACAGCAGGAATGGCAGCAGAAGACGAGTAACCACATAGTTTAAACTTAATTGCAAGTGGTTGAGATTAAAATAGCAACACTTCTTAAGAAAAATACTGTTAATACAGTTGGATACCCCAAGACACTGCCCGACCCTACACTATGTATTAATTTTTATTGACATATTTTAAAGCCATAACCATTTGTGCATGGATAATTCGGGAGGTTCAACACATGTAAGCCTAAATGTAGAGCATTTAAATATTAAAGCAGATTTCAAAGAACTGTAAGCCTTTTTAGATTTGCTGTTTGCGTGTTTTCCTCAAGCATTCTAAATGAAGAGCCAACAGGGATTTTAGATTATAAGTCACACATCAAACACACACCCTTGGAGAAACCAGAAATCTGTGTTTTGGTTGTTTTTTTGATTTATTTAAGCTCTTGAAGGCATTAAAAATACATGTGTCTCTGCTACTCGTGCTCCTAATAATTCTACTTCAGTTACCATGTATATTTTTAGTTACGCTCTACGCTCAGAGTGAAAGCGGTAACAGCTCCTTTATTGCGTCTCACACACCTGAGAGTCGAGTATCCGGACGCTGTAAAAGAGCCAGTAGGAGACGACAAGGAGGAACACCAACACAGCCAGGAGGACCCGGAAAACGAAGACGCGCGGGAGTCCCGCCCGCGCCGGCCTAAAGTAGAGCGCCCAGACGGCCAGCAGCAGGATGAGCAGCTTGAAGGCCACGGAGATGAAGAGGCCCTCGCAGGCCGTCCCGCAGCTCTGCAGCTTCTCCGGCCACAGGATGTGCGGCAGCGTGAGGAAGGCCAGCGGCGTGAGGAACACCAGCAGGCCCAGGATCACGGCGACGGCCCGGGTGAAGTAGCGGCGGCAGTCGAGGCCCACGCTGTCCTCGAGGTCCTTGGTGATGCGGACGATGTCCTCCTGGGACAGGCTGTGCTCCGATGTGCCGGTGATGGCTGTGGTGGTCTCGCCCCAGTTGTCATCCTGAAATTATGAAGAAGAAAGCGGAACATGTTTAAAGTCGCGTGATTCACATGGTAACTTTTCCAGAGGTTAACTTTGACAAATCAAACAAGCCAGACCTCAGAGGACCACTTCACAGACCTTAAAACCATTTCAGGTAGTAGACTACTAAGGCTACTCTGACCCTTAGGACTCTGAAACATGAGTCGCCATTTTCTTGACTCCATATGGACCCTCAAAGGACACAAGTGGATGTGATTGGTCCACACATAAATGTACACTGACAGGCTGAGCAAACTGAACTCTCTCACTTTTAAAATGTCACCGTCTGCTGTGACATGTCCTCTTTTGAACGTGTTTTGACCGTTGGCCAACAGCGTTCCTCGGAAGGTGTGAAAGCAAACACGTCCTTATGATCAGTGGGACTAACAGGTCTCATAACCCTTAAGTTATAAGTTTTTTTGTATTTCTTCTGAGCATAACTTTCGCTCCAAGTTTGGCAACTTTTAATGTTTTCCCAGTTCTAAATAATCTCTTTCGCTGTAGAATGACAGACTCCAAACCCTTCCTAGTTTGACGTTGGGGTGGGAATTTTTCAGCTCCCTTACAGTTCGATTCAATTACAATTCAGAGACACAATTATAAACAAATTGTTGATGCAACTAATGGCTAATTTTACATAAATGAACACGGATTTATACGTTTTCATGCATAATAAACACAAAAAGCATGCAAAAGAACCCATTGTTTACAGTCTGCTGACCAACAGTTAGCACAGATGCTAACCTAGTATAGAAAAGCTTAAACAATTAGCATTGTATTCATGTAACGACAACTTCAGCCGGTATTTACAGTCTGGGTTCAGCAGGGACTAAATTAAAACGATGTGGCAGAAACAATAGCTGAACAAATAGAAGGCAGGTTCTTTCCAAGCCTGGGAGAAAGAAAGGAATTAAAGAGCGATGTGGAAAAAGTAAAAGTAAATGGAGCGCGCTGCCCGCTGACGCCCGCCTCCGCAGATAATGGATGTCAGCGGTGCGGGGAGCAGAGAGAGATGGGGTCTCTGTACACAGCGGTCACAACAAGATGGCCCCCGGGGTTCAAAACGGCAGAGACGAAGCAGAACAATGGAAGGCTGAGCAAACTGTCGATGAAACCCTGAGGAAAAATCAGCTTCAAACCTGAATCCACATTTAGAACATAAGGAAAAAAAAACAAAACGCAAATGGTCACACTAATATGGCGCCATTTAACCTAAATTAGGTCCTTAAAAAGGCTTTGAAATGAGTCCCCACTTTTTTAATGCTAGAATTCAAAGTTTCCCACCAGATTATTCTAATAAATCAAACAATAATTAGCCAAACTTTGGTTGATAACATCTGTTTGGGTGAGAACCAACAACACACAGTGAGAAGCTAACTATTGCTTTTGTCTCTGACTGTTAGCAAAATATCTCTTGAACTGCTGGATGGATTTGAATGAAACTCTCAGAAAATAATCGCTGGATGCACATCTACGACGGATTGACTTTCGGAGCTAACCCAATTTAAGATGGCCGCCACAGCCAGCTGATCTTAAGATGCACAAAAATGGCTGTGAATCAGCTAATTACAAAGGTACAGTGCTAGAATTTGGTGTCGTAGTAGCTGAGAGTTGTCCCTAAATCATAATCCAAGAGCTACACATTGCGAAACATCTTTGCTAAAAATGTTGGCATTACCTGCTAAGAGTCAACCCCGTCCGTCTGTTAGCAAAATATCTCACGAACCACCAGACAGATTTCAATGAAACTCTCGACAAGGAATCGTTAGACGTGCGTCTAGAACTCATTGACTTTTGGAACCATTCCAATTCAAGATGGCTGCCACAGCTGATCAACCTTAGCGAACACAAATATGGCTACAACCTAGTCAGATTGACACATATTGCGATGCAGCGTTGGAGTATCATTCAGGCCTGTTGACACGTTGAGCCTCGACTCGTTGGTGTAGTTTTCCACCGAGTCTCTTTGATGGGGGGCCGGCACCGAAACCCACCCCGGGTCCGTTTGGCCTTTGACACGACGGCCGTAAATACTCGTGTCACCGGGCATGTCTTCCGACGGTGCCGAACGTCTCCGCTGACCTGTACCCGCGAGAGCCAAATGAGACGGCGGAATGCGGTGCTCGGGCTGGGGCGTCAGAGCGCACATGCTGCCGCATTCCAACAGGAAGTCGGGCGGCGTTCCCGAGGGAGGCGAAGTGCCGCCATCTCGTTTATTCATAGAAGCAAATCCATCTAAAAGCGACACTTAAGGCAAAACCTGAAATTATTGAAAGCCTAGCAGTCCTTAAAAGACGGATTACCACCCGCTGCTTTTCATGCAAAGGTTTTAAACGGAGACCGTCTTATGTTAAGAAATGACGGCGTTGTAGCCGTTTTGGTCAAATATTAAAAATAACATTATGTGTGACAAGTTAGTGGTCAGAGTATGTGTTTTGAATGACTTTCAGCTACTACCATGCCAAATTTTTGCTCAGTATCTGTAAAATTGACTGAGTAGTAGCCATTTTTGTGTTATACAAGTTTGCTTAGCTGCGGTGGCCATCTTGAATTGGGTTGACGACAAAAGGTAATCAGTTGCAGATGTTCGTTCAATCTATAATTACTGAAAGTTTCATTGAAATCCATCCATGGGTTGATGAGATATTTTGCTAACAGACAAACAGGTTGACTCCAACAGTTAATGCCAAAGTTTTTAATAAAATTCTTGAACTATCAGTTAGCTCTCAGAGAATGGGTTGAGGACGACTCTCTGCAACTACCACACCAAATTTGAGCATAATATGTGTAAAGTTGACGAGTTATAGCTATTTTTATGTTTCCTAAGGTTGATTAGGTGTAGTGGCCATCTTAAATTGAAATGACTCCAAAAGTTAATTAGTTGTAGATTTTTTTTGAATAATTACTTTCTGAAGGTTTCATTAAAATGCAACAAGTGGTTCATTAGATATTTTGCTAACAGACACGAAGGAGCACATACACCGACAAAATCAATCCCGCCCGCCTTTCGGAAGAGGAAATTCAAACAGAAATGAGGCAGGTTTTTAGTATAGTTTATCTGATCTAAAGCACAAAACAAGCAGCAGAATTTTATTCATTAACACCCAAACATGGTTGGTGCTGAAGTGGAGACCGTGGAGCCGAACAAAGAAGGCCTCTTTGTTTCTAATTAGAGAAGAGGACTGAAGAGCCCTCTCGCAGGCGCTCTATTCACGTGAAGCAATTATCCCCCGCAGAGAACCAAAGCAAGCGACAGCTCATTATTTTCTTCTGGTATTAATAGAGTTAAACGCTCCACAAAAGGGCCGGGCCACATGCCTCGGTTACCTGGAGAGACACAAATAATCCAAAACCCCGACGGGAAAAATTGTTACTTTCATTCTTCCTGCAATACAGTAATTAACAGTCTGACACCTGCAGGTGTCTGACAGTGACAAAAAAAAAAAAAAAAAAAATCACAATTTTTTATTTTTTTAGCCAATTTTCCTGTAATTTGCAAATTGTGAATGGTACAAAAACCGCTGCAAAGTCTGGTTTAATACAGTTGCAACAAGCGTTGCATTTGGGTTTTAATGCCAAATATCCTTAACAAGGACAAGACATTGCAAAGATAGTTAGTGTCTAATTAGATGTATTGTATTTTCAGCACTGTAGGGCGCACTGGATTATAAGACGCACTGTCGATGAATGGTCCATTTTCGAACTTTTGTCATATATAAGGCACTTTAAGTGAAACAAAACTGCTCCGTCTTTTCGGAGAATATTGCACCGACATAAAGGCCCCCACATACTCGGGCGTACTTCACTCCACGGAGGTCTGGGCATACTCGAGGCGGACTCAACGCGGACGCTCACTGGACACGTCCACGCAAAGATCAAACTTTATGACCACATGCGCACACTTGGTGTCGCACAAACTGCCCAGCGAGAAACGGCTTTCACATCGTACGGTTTTGTGTGCAACACCAACCGCTGTCAGGTGAGAATCGGCGCCGGTGTGACCGATGCTCTCTGTGCAGCACTGGCAGGTGTGCGGTGGCTGCCCTGGTGGTGAAGAAATGGCGCTAAAGGCACCTTCTTTTCTCTTCTTGCGATCTCTTCCTCCTCGTCCGGTGACAGCGTGACTGAAACTTGTCACGGGAGAATTTTAGGCAATCTGTACGCTCGAGTATGAAGCCTCAACCGTCACAATAAAACATTACGACTTCTTACATATATAAAGGCGCTCCGGATTATAAGGCATACTGTGGTTTTTTGAGAAAATTGAGGGCTTTTAAATGCGCCTTATAGTCCGGAAAATATGGTATTCTGATGTATTTTACATAAAACAGTCAGATTGTTCAGGGGTCATAACGAGTTTTAGACGGCGTATAGATGTTGTGTCTGTTCACATAAAAAGAACTGCTGACAACCGATGGCGTATTAACTTCCTGAAGGGATGCGCCATGTTGCGGTGGGATACGTTAACCAGCTTTCCGTGAGACTTCAAATTAATGTCCAAAGAGGGGGAGGTGTTTTGGTCGGGGGGGGCAATGCGAGGAAATGGGTTTCAGCCTAAGTAATGACCTTTACGTGACGTGGAGCACAGTGTTATTGTGCCTAACAGCTGCTGGCGGATTCCGAACTATTAATCCCGTTTAGCTGGTGCTGATGAGCCGCTTGTGTTTGTGTGGATGAGAGAGGAAATCAATGGGCATTAGGTGCAAGGAAGAGTGCTTTTTGTGACCGCGGCGAACCTCGACAACAGCCGGAGGGAGAGGTGAATCACAGCATCCGAGGCGCCGTAGTCGAGATCCAATCATTACTCACAGAGCTCTGAGTAACACGTTGCTTTAAGACACTCATGAACTCTGGTCTTCGTGCTCTAATGGGCCCTTTCTGGCATACAGCAGAAAAACACACATTTAGACGCCGTAACGGAAACGGCGCTGATAAAAAAAAATACCTAAGATGAAGAAAATTTGCAGGAATTCTGGAGTATTTCTCTGCCTGGGCTTCCCCTCTGACAGCACGGCTAAAAATAGCCTTCAGTCGGCCA
>NC_051452.1:13129028-13164117 GCF_001649575.2 Kryptolebias marmoratus | reverse complement strand
CCGCCCCCTCACGGGACGAACCAATCACCACGGGCTGATTTGGTTCAGTTCCAACAGTCTTACAAGCAAGTCTGGTCCCATTCAACACATGAAAATGAGAGGAAACAGAGCGAGGTGGGGGTGGGGGGTGAGATGAGGAGACCGTACAGGTAAAGAGCGAGAGGCACGGTGGAGATGTTCCGTAACGAGACGGCCAATAAAAGCGAGGGAATGATTGATCCAGAGAGGCAGACAGAGACGCACAGCCGAACTATCCTCCATCGCGGGGAGAGCCAGCTTGTTGATTTTTGTTAGCAATTTATTCCAAAAGAAACGCCGAGCAGAACATCCCGGGGATGAGACGGGTCCAAGCAGCAGAATTGTGTTAGCATGTGTGCATTCATTCTGAAGTCGCTGTCCAACCGGGGCCAACTCTACATCCAAATGGTAAAAGATAAAAGACGACGGAGAAGATAAAGAGCGCAAATGTTAACTGTGATTTTCTTTTTCTTTTTTACTCGTGCGGCGGCTGCTACCTTTGTGCAGAGTCAGGACCTCCGTTCTTTCATCTGACCTAAAAGTCAGATGAACTGCACGCATTGGGGCAAAAAAAAAAAAAAATCTGAACTGTGTTGCCTTTGCCTGCAGTGTGAACGTGGCCTCAGAGGACAGCACGACCTCACACTGAACTGTGGACAGATACGATGTAAACAGGACAGATCTGTTCCAACTGATGTTCCACCTACAAGTATCTTGTCAGTGAATCTTATTTATTTTTTTCAAGTACCCACACACACATTCATGATGGTTCAGACCCTCAACTGTTAAAGAAATCTCGACATCCAACGGGAACCTGGAAGCTGAAGCTGTCTGGTTCCGGTACGTGCGTTAAGTCCCGCCCCTTCTACGTAATTGAAAGTAGGTGGGGCTTAATGCTAGCACACAGACTCTGGTTCCAAAAACCACCTGCAAACCGGGATGTGGATTCAGTTTGGAGCAGTCCTGCCTTTGCTTACTTAAAACTTTTTAGTTTTTTTGGCTAACCTTATTTTATATTTTAGTTTAACCTGTGTTTTAGATCAATTTAGCTTTTTTTTTCCTTATTGAAATGTTTTAACTGGTACTTAGCCTTTGGTACCATTAGTTTATTTTAGTTTAGTATTTCCTACTTTTTGTCTTCCTCAGTTTGTCTTTAGTATGAATTATGATGACTTGTGTTCCTAGCTTAGTTTTTCATCTGTTTATGTTACTTTTAGTCATTTATTTCATTTAGATTAGCTTAATTAGCTCATGTTTTACATAAGTTTAGCTTGTTATATTGTCGTGTGTGTTTTCACGACTGTATTTTTGTGTTTTCATGTTGTAAAGCATTTGAACCGCCTTGTTCCTGAAAAGTGCTAAATAAATAAATTTGCATACACCTTAGGTTAACGGTAAAAGTGAATGAGGCATTTTAAATTTTTTTTGTTTTTTGCAGAGGAAACCAAGCAGAAACCTTGTAAGTTTTACAAGTTTTCCTGTCCGCAAGCATGCGGCAAAATGTGAAGCTGAAGCCAGTAAATTAGCTTTTATCTCCAGTGAACCCTGTGGGCAAAACAAGCGCACCCACTGCGGACTGTGCTTTGATTCGATGCTTCAGATCTGGACGTGTTTTATTGTATCACAGAAATGCTTCATCACCGTTTAAAAAGTCTCTTACCAAAGACAAAAACAAAAGTCTCTCACGAAACTAGGCGTGTACAGCACTGGTGTGCCATTCACCGAGCTTTCAGCTGTTTATTTTCTGCCCTTTTTTCTCCACTGGAGTATAAATCCGTTATTGTCGCTCGCAGTAACTCAACCGTCCGCTGAAAGCCTGTTTTCTGTTGTTCGCCTCTAAGTGGAGGGCAAACAAAGCTGCCCCACTCTGAGCAGGAACAAGTGCACTCCGCTCCCTCCTGGGAGGCGAGGCGTGTGTGTGTGTGTCTGTGTGTGCGAGAGCTCCTCGCAGCCGGCCGAACGCAGCGTGGACGATGTGTGCGACTGCCGAGAACTCGTCAGGACAAGGAGGGACACAAACGGGAAGCGAAACCCAGTCGACGGAGGGTCGAGCATTTCAAGTGTTGTAGCCAGTTTGGTTAGGGACACACCAATATGGCATTTTTTCCAAACCGAGCAAAAGTACAAGTACATGCGTTTGAGTACGTGCAGATGCTGAGTACAAATACTTCTTCCAGCTTATCTGAAAATCTGTTCACTCCTCAAACAGAGCCAGAGCAGCGACAGTCTTAGAGATTCCTAATTGTTGTTTAGTTTAGCTTTAACTTTATCATGACCTTATTTAGATTATTTATTTTAGCTACTATTTCCTATATTCCATTTAGATTATACATGATTGATGTGTTTTCCTGTATTCCATGTTTAGATATGTTTAGTTTATCTGATTTAGATTATTTGACTATCTCAGCTCATGCTTAGATATGTCTGTTTTCGTGATTTTGTTTAGATTATCCTATGTTTCATTTAATTATACATGATTCATTTAGACTACATGATTGTTGTATTTTTCTTTTGTGTTTCATTCTGTTTTTGTTTCTGTTGTAAAACGCTTTGGATCGCCTTGTTGCTGAAAAGTGCTCTATAAATAAATCTCACTTCACTTCACTTTTCCAAAAGAGCCCATTGGTGAGACTGTGGGGAAGCTCGTGCTCAGATCCGTGTATTCCCAGGATCCTCTTCTGCTCAGCCTGTAACGGTTTCCCGCTGCTGTTTGACCTCAGCGCCATGTTTGTTTCTTACATGTTTTATTAAACTGATTGGGCTGAAAGTGCTGGATTATATTCCTCTTCTCAACACCTTTGCTGAGCAGAATTTGCAGCCTGCTTTACTTTTGTTTCTATTGTTTACTGTGAAACACCTCCACACACCTTCTTCTTCTTCTTCTTCTGGTGTTTATTGGCAGCTATCAAACAACTAAATGGTGCATTACCACCACCCACTGGTCAAGAGTTTGAATCCGGACAACCAACTCAAACAAATAAATTAATTTCATAAAAAAAACTACCTCCACCCAGCTGGCATTGATCCTCCTCTACCATATAACTGCTCAATGTCACGCTACCATCAACTAGCACGAGTACTGTGGTATCAGAACACCTTTATGTGTACAAGTACACAAACGTAGAATCAGACTGATATCTCGCGAGATGAGTTAGAATAACTTTCAGCTACTAGCACGCCAAAATTAGCTCAATAGCTAATTGAGCTATAGCATTTATTTTTTTGTGCTGGCTAGGTTTGATCAGCTGTGGTGGCCATCTTGAATTGGTAAGCAGTTGTTGATAGTACAGATGACGATTCCTTTAAAAGTGCCACTGAAATCCATCCAGAGGCTCATTAGACATTTTGCTAACAGACAAAAAGCCTCGACTCCAACAGGTACTGTTAACAATTTATGCAAATATGTCTCCTTTTGCCAGTAGATGATAATACTATAATAGCTACTTGCAAATAGTCATTATCAATTTATTTACAGGTAGCTAATTATAGCCAATTTTACAACAGTATGTAAAGTATTGCAGCAGCAGTTGTGTTTTTATTTTTAAATAAAACCAATAATATAATATATATATATTTTTTTTTTAAATAATGTAATATTGTGAAATTAAAGTAATCTCATTCTGACCCGTGTCTGGTGGTGATAGGAACTTAAGTTTAGAAACAAATATTAAATACGAGATCCAGTTGCATCAGAAGGTTCCCGGTACCTCGGCTTATTTGACGACAGGAAGCGGAAAAACCGCTAATTGAAGGGTGACGGACACCGGCGTTTTCTGTCAACATCAAACACGGGCCCGTTTAATTCAGGTGCACACGCCGGAACAGATGGGTTTTATTATCGCAGAGAGAAACGTGCTGAGTTTTGACTTTATGCCTGAGTGTGCGTCCCAACTCGTGCGAATGATTTTATTCCAAATTAAAACGGCTAAGCGTGAAAAGCGGACATCTGTTGTACACGCCGAATCGTTCCTGCTGAGTCCGTCTCACCTGACTCGTTTTGGCTCCTCGTCCACAGCTGGACGCTGGAGGTGAACTGGTATTAAATTCTTCTTCTATGGTGCTGACAACCACTTCCTTTACCTCGTCCACATCCTCACAACCATCCGGCGCCTGCAGGACTTCCACCTCCATCACCGCTGGTACCTGCGTCCGAGTAAATCCCCACCGCCTGAACCTGACCTCAGTCGGGCTCAGACGAACGTCCCGAGTGGACCGAGCCGCGGCGTTCCTGATCCATCCCACTGCGTGCGTGACCTCACCAACGCTCCGGCCCCGTGCTTTATATAGAAACGTCTCCCATCGCGCCTCAGGGAGGTGCTGTATGGGACTGTGCGGGTAATGTGAGGGAGAGGGAGGAGGGGGGAAGATGTAAAGCGGAGGAGCGAGTGGAGATGAAGAGGAGTTGAGCAGGGAGCGATCAACCAATCACACGGGGCTGTCCTGGCAGCAGCTGGGGCTGAAGGGGAGGGAGGAGAGGATTGATGGAGGGAGAGGCAGAGCGGCACAATCAGTGAGCGATTAAAACAAATAACGCCCCAATCAGGCGCCGCTGTCGTGTTGTTGTCTCTCCATCCCTCCCGCGTGCCTCCCCCTCAGGCACCCTCCCTCATTCTCTGCTCGCCTCTCGCCTCAGCACCACTCTCCGTCCATTGCTTCTGACCCAGTGAGCACCGCGGTGTTGCCGTGCCGCCACGGGCCAGTGTGTGTTTGTGCGCGCTTGTAGGAAGGTGAAACGCTGTTTCCATCCGAGTAACGGCCAGCAAGTCTTATCAGGGTGCGCTATATTCAGTATACTTTCTACAGTAAATTCAAGGCCTAATGTTGTAGCTGTTTTGGTCAAATCGTGAAAGTAACACAAGCAATCTGCCCACGCTCAGAGTATTTGTTGTGAATGACTCTCAGCTACTACCTCGTCAAATTCTAGCTCAATATCTGTAAAACTGCCTGAGCTATAGCCATTTTTGTGCTTCATAAAGTGTAGTTGGCTTTGGCAGCCATCTTGAATCAGGTCGACTCCAAAAGTTAATCAGCTGTAGACCACCAATGATTACTTTATGAGAGTTTCATTCAAATCCGCCCAGTAGTTCATGAGATATTTTGCTAACAGACAGACAGGGCTGACCCCATCAGTTAATGCCAAAGTGTCAAGTGAAGACGTCACGCAACATGTAGCGCTCAGAGTATGTGTCGGGGATGACTCTTAGCTACTACCACACCAAAATTGTACCTCAATATCTGTGAAAGTGACTGATTTACAGCTGTTTTTGCTATTTTAAAAGTCAGCTGAATGAAGTGGCCATCTTGAATCAGGTTGACTCCAAACGTTAATGAGCTGTAGACGTACATCCAATGATTAGTATTTGAGGATTTCATTCAAATCCGTCCAGTGGTTCATGAGATATTTTGCTAACAGACAAACAGGGGTCGACTCCGACAGTTAATACTGAAGATATCTCTCGCAATGAGTAGAACTTGGAGTTTGTGTTTGCCCAAAAATGAGGTTCCATCGTATTAGGACCAGGCTTTGGTCTCCCTAAGGTCTGCCGGTCTTCACAAGGTAGGTGATTATATCAGAAAAGGTGATAAAAAAAACCTCAAAGCTGTAAATAACCTTTGAGATGTTACGGAAAAGGAACTACAATCCCAACCTTGGCTGCCGTTGTTGCATATTCTTCTGATTTCCATGGCGATCGCCAGGGGGCAACGATTCAGGAAGCGGAGCCGGGAATCACTCACCAGGAAGAAGGGATCCCAGACGTGAACACAAGCTCTCCTCCCCCTCCAAGAACCCGTCATGTCTGCTGCCGGGTCACCCCACCCCCCACCCCCACCCCCTTAGAGCCCAGGGCGACGGAGCTACCTGCGGCGCAGTCTGCTGGAGAACGCCACGAGTACCGGAGAGCTCCAGTCGGCAAGCAGCCGGGATCACAAAGCAGCCGAGTTTAATTAGGTTCATTGACCGGGTGTGAGTTTGTTTTACAGAACGGGCTACTTTGGTTTAGACAAACGGAGTCATTTGACAGAGTCTCTGCAAAAAGTGAGTATCGTCGGCTCGGAATTCGACTGCGAGCTGTAAAGGTTCTGCATCCAGTGCAAACAGGTTCGAGTGCATTTCAAGCCAAACTGCCAGAGCGTGCTCGTCTCAGAATAAAAGGTTCACACAAACCAAGCGCCTCCACCTTACAGATCTGATGTGCAAAAACATCACACGCCCCACGCAGCCAGACTGGGAAGGCGCTAACTCACAAAGAACGCATCGCCTTTCTCCTGTTTGATACCGCTCCGTAGCATGCTCCCGAGCTGCCAACTCGACTCAGGCGACCCGAATCCACCTCCTCCCCTCAGCCCCGACGCCCAGTTAAACGCAGCGATAACAGCAGGATCAACCGACCCAGTTCCACACACACGACGTCAATATGTCTGTCTGTACTCACTTCCATCGCCACAAACGTCCGACCAATGGCTCGGGAGCAGCAGATGTGGACCGACCACAAACTACCGAACCCCAAACAGAGCCAGCTAAATGTTCGGCTTTCAAAAAGGGAGAACTTTGAGAGACTGGCACATTAGCATAAAGCCTGGAGGTTTGGACTGGTTCCTGAAAGTGAAGCAACCCGCTGTACGAGTTGTGTTCGAACACATCACTCAGAGATGAAAATATCTACCGTTTTCATCAATCAACTGGGGTCAATGTCCTGCTGAAAAAGGCCAACACTGTCAGGGACTATCTCCATCTTTGAAGGCGTGGATTTGGTCAGCAACTGTGCTCAAAGTAGTACCTCACTCACCTTCTACTGTTGAAGACAAGCAGGAGACTCAAAATTGCGAGAAAATAGTCAAATTTCCTGCCGCAGTTTCATTGAACTCAGAGTATTTGCGACAAAATGACCAATGAGCCAAACAGCAAGGCTGCCTGTTTTTTTTAACCTGATACCATTAGATCGATCTTTTAAAGACAAATCCAACACAATTTGAATTTTTTTTTAATCGGTCTACTGGTTACCAATTTATTCTCAAAAAATGATCATCAACATTGGTCTCAATTAATACAAAGTCCCGTGTTTAACTTCCTGGAACTTCCTGTTCTCACATCGGGCTGAAGGTGACGAACCGCTCCGATTGGCTGTAAATTTTCACATTATTCCTATTGCGGATAACACACGAGCAAAGCAGTCGAAAATTTAAATGTAGGTTATAAAATGTTTTATTTCATCTGAGTTGAGAAATGAATGAATGAATTGATCGTTGCCTGACCCAGTTAGCCATAGCGCTAATGTGTGTTGTTTGTTTAATTAAGGATTAAGAACATATAGAGGCTGAATGGGTTGTGAGTGTACAGGGGGCATTGCTATTTTAAGCAGCCAATTAATAAAAAATCCTGGCCTAATTACATGTATATGGTTTGCAGAACTGTACTCTTGGCCGTGCACATTATTTTGTTACCCCTCTCCACCCATATTGTGCCCATTTCGTCCCTTTTAGTTCTTTAATTCAGTTTATGTATATAGCGCCAATTCTACCTGAGGCTAACTTCACAATATGAGCAAATATGGCCTAAATCAGATTTTTATTTGCTCATATGTGACCTATATTAGATTTTTTTTAACAACAGTCTGAACAGGGGAAACTAGATTTTTTTCATATCCGATCCAGGTCCCCTTCCTATGTGGGAATAAATCTGATACATGGCCGATGTTTCTCAAAGCAGTCACAGTCTGAACAGTCATGTTTCATTTCACCCAACCTTTACGTCGTTGAAGTCAGGGTTTGTAGATCAACCCAAATACTGATATTTTCGATACCAGCGTCAGGCCGTTTAAAGCTCAGGACTCTGTCTGTCTTCAGCTACAGGAGTCCAGCTGATTTTAAATTTTTTTTTATACTTTTTAGATTCACCATGTCCTGGATGACTGAGAATCTACACCAACATATGACGCTAATGTTGGATTGTATCGATTGTACCACAATGGGATCGATACATGAGCTTGTTTCTACTTTCAGTGCGTCGCTCCCATTCCAGAAGCGCATTTTCGCGCTGGAGTAGGCAGCAGGTAATAATTTAGTTGCTACACGTGCTAACGTGTAGCATCCGTATTTACTCCCTCTACTTCTGCGCATTCGGATTGCTTCAGGGCCTAAGTCATCTCAGATCACTGTAGAAAAAAAAAAGTCCAAAGTCCAACTCAGTCTTTTTACAGTCAGTTCTGATCTAATTATAGCAATTATAGTACAACTCATTTACATAGAGTACATTATGAAACGTACACGTTTACCCACCCCGCTCTCTCTGTAAATTGTCTGTTAATGCTTGACATTTGAAAGAAGCTCTGATATGTAGATTTTTAGCACTATATTCAGACAAATCAATTTAGGGTTATGGCAGCTTTGTGGGGGGGGGTCCCAATTTCTGTTTTTAAAAGGGCCATATGTGGCCCGCGGGCCGCTTGTTGAATAGGCCTGCTCTAGCAGAAGCAGGCTCAGGATGAGTGGGAATCTGCCTCCACCAGCTGGGGTTCTGGGAACGTAGCCCCAAACTTTCTGATCCGTTCATCAACGCTGAACGACCACGTGTCGCTTACCGCGCCGTCCTTTACGCTGCGGACACGTCAAAGACCCCAACTTCCTCACGGCCGACCCCTTCCACTTCCAGAAGTTTGAATTCACTTCCAGCGCAGAGCAACCGCAATTAACCTTAGCTTCATTTAGCATTAACAGTCTAGCCAAAAGTCGGGCTTTGTCCAAACTGAAACAAAAAAAAAAAATTTAAGTGCAGTAAAAATTAACGCTCATTAAAAAGTCCTCGGCCTTTTATGAGTCCCGTGGTGAGGCATGAGACACAGCCACGGGAAACGTCTTCTGTAGATCGTGAGGACATCCCTGCCTTAGGCAATGTGGTGCTTCGTCAGCCGAAAGCTCTGATTAAGTCCCAGCATTGGAGTAATGAGCGCCGTGCACTGAATCACTTGTGCAGACAAAAAAAAAAACATTCTGGAGCGTATGCGAGACACACAAAGGTCGGGGCTGAGCCTCGCTCTCAGTGGAATCCCGAGCTCTGATTGGTCAAACTGAAGCCGAGGCGTGAATATGACACGAGGAGCTGAAATCCTCAACATGGCTGTGCTGCACGCCACACCCCGGCATGCGGTGATATACGGCACGGAAAAAGAGCCAGACAGTCGGGAGGTCGACTGATGAGTCCTCCCAGAAAGTAGGTCAGTTAATGACGCTGCACCGTCTTCTGGATGGTAGTCATGTTCTCAGACAAGTTTGGATAAAAACCAAACAAGTCAGACATGAGTAAGGTGAAACTTCAGTGTCTGAAGTTACCAGACAGGACAGAAACAGAAGGAAGGAACTGGAATGAAAGCTGACAGGCGATAATAATTTCAGTTTTATTCATTAGTTTTGTTTTTCCTCGAGAAAACTCCCAGATGGGTTTTGGCACAAAAACTGTTGCTGGATGTTCTGAAGTCAATTTAGTCAACCCTGTGATCTTCTTAGTCACTACTTTCAACATCAGTGATCGTAATAGTGTTTTTACCTAACTTTTTCAATGTTTTCTTTTCATTTATTTTACATTTTTGCACACTGGTTTACTTCCAAATTCCTCTAAGAAATCCTGCAAACATCATATCAGGTCAGAACCGCCCTGTTTAATGTCTGAATGCTGAGTCAGCACTTACACTGTTTTATTGTCTACTTCTGCATACTTTTTTGGCTGTTTTAGCCATTCAATGGAATTATAGTTAACTTTTAGACTTTTCAAAATATTTAACTTCATTAACAAATATTTTCTCCTTAAAAATACACCGAGATCTCTTCAATTCCATCAACATCACAGTTCACTTTGAAATCTGCTTCAGCAGACTGGGTCCATTTTTGTCTTCCTTTGCTATGTTTCTAGCTAACCTTTAGCTACTTTTTGCTTCTAGATTGACTTTTCATGCTTTTCTCTCCAAACTAGACTTTTGCATCTTTTAACTAAAAGCCAGCCTTTTGATGCTTTTAACTCTAAGTTAATATTTTACTAACTTCTAGCTAACGACTGGTTACTTCTAGCTAACGATTGGCTACTTTTAGCTTTTAATCGAGCCTTTTGCCAGTATTAGCTTCTAGCTAGCCTTCTGTTACTTTTATCTTCTACTAAGCTTTTTACTATTTTTAGCTTCTAGCGAGCTTTTTGTTACTATAATTTTTTGTACTGCATTTATGTTTTAGCTAGTTTTTGCTACTTCTGGCTTTTACCAAACATTTTACTTTTTAAGGTTTTGGGTAGTGTTTTGCTTCATGTAGCTTTTCTGCTTCTTTTAGCTTTAACAACTCAGTTTTTGAGCTTCTTCCTCAAATTGCAGCTCTCAGCGTTCACGCTGCATTGTCAGAAGAAAAGACAATTTCTCTTGTTTTCAGACCAATGGGAAAGACAAATTTGTCTTTAACAATCTTTATATCAGGAGGTGTTTCGGTAAAAAAGGAACAGTTATTAAAATGTAGTCGAAACAGAAAATTGAACAGCAATCACTGAAATTACAAGTCATTTC
This sequence comes from Kryptolebias marmoratus, assembly GCF_001649575.2. Lineage (NCBI taxonomy): Eukaryota > Metazoa > Chordata > Actinopteri > Cyprinodontiformes > Rivulidae > Kryptolebias > Kryptolebias marmoratus. Next base: position 13,153,561 of record NC_051452.1, on the reverse strand, counting down.
CAGCATTAATAGGAGCTCAAACACAGTTGTTGAACCTGACTGAAGACATGGGATGAGCTAATTTTAATTTAAAGACATAAGTGGTTCCACTTATTCTAAGGACCACATCAAACTTAAGGAAACTGCTTGGGTCTTGCTCATTGTTTCCCACAGTTGCTAATGCTTGACTGAGAACTTGTATTCCTCAAGTGCTGCCGTGAATTTCACGTCTTAACACGCCAGGAAAACCAGCCCAGCTGACATGTCTTTAATCTGAATCCAAGAAACACAATGGGGCATCTGAAAATGTAGTCAGACGATACTGATTAAATAAAAACATAAAGGCCTAGCATTCGGGAAGGCATGCATATTACCCGAGAGAGAGAGAACTGAGAGACTTCGAGATTAAAACTAAAGTTATGCACAATCTCATACAATACCACGTGATGTCACACTCAAAGTATGTCTTGTGAATGACTCTCAGCTACTACCACACCAAATTTTAGCTCAATACCTGTAAAACTGCCTGCATTCTAGCCATTTTTGTGTTTGGTAAGGCCAGCTGCCTGAGGTGGCCATTTTACTTCAAGTTGACACCAAAGATTAATGAGCTGTACATGTGCATCCAATGATTACTTTCTGCAAGTTTCATTAAAATCTGTCAAGTGGTTGAAGAGATATTTTGCTAACAGACAAACACACCTGAGCAAAAACATTATCGTAATAAAAACGCTCGTTATCTTTCAGCAGATGGTTGAAGTTATGATAATTTAAGGTGAAAATGCAAGATTCCTACCTTACATCGCTCTCTTGTCAAATAATCCATCACGTAATCCATCTTTTGATGTTTTACTTGTAGCTGTCTGAGTGAGCATGAGTTACCACAGAGGCTGCCTCCTCACTTTGCACTGATTCTTATAAGGAGTTTGCTTTTAAAACTGGTTAAAGCAAAGCTTGAGTGTCCGGTGGGGCAGCTTTTTGCATCCCGTTTCATAAATGGAAAAAAAAAAACAACCTAATCTAAACCAAAACTGGACCAGCCTTCTCTCAGCTTCTGTCCCGATGAACCAGATGGCCCGTCTCAGCTCAGGCTGATAAACACTAACATCATTCCAACTCCACTGACTGACAAATCTCTTCAAATCCTTTTCCAAATCAGACTAACCCAGTTACCCAACCAGGAGTCGCCTCGCGCCAACCTGCGGGGATCGTTATCCCAGTGAACTCGGACGTAAGAGGCTTCCGAAGCCTTCTGTCGATTTAGGGTTGTGCGTGTTGACGGTCCAGCCCTACCTGAGCCTGCTCACTTCGAGCGGTCGAGTCGCCCAGCAGCGGCTCCGCCGGCGGCGTGTTGATGGTGACGGACTTTTCGGAGCGGCTGTCTTTGCTGCGAGATTTGTGGCGGTCCCGGCTTCGCTCGCTGGAAGACAAAAAAAAAAAAAGAATACCATCAACGGTACATGGGACACTGTCAGAAAATTATCAGAGTAATCAAATCCTAAGCATACATTCCCCTCACACAACAGTCCTGAATGCATGTGTTTAGACGAGGTTTTCACAAAGGATTCACCTGTGACCTTGGCCGTTGAAATCAATAGGGATCAACCCTGACCCAAAAGGTGTCCAGCTGGTGGCAGTGTTACAGCACAGACCAGAAACCAACCCGGTGCTAGTAGACCCTTTCCACACTAACGCATTTTACCACAGGACATCGTTGACGAGTAGCGAAACATCCAGGGATCTAAAAACATTCTCAGTTTTCTTGCGTGAATCAAAGAGGCTTTGTCTTGTCGCTTTAACTAAAAAGAAAAAAAAAAGCCTTGTTTCTAGCAAATTTCTAGAGCACTAGAACTGAAGCCATACCAATGATAAATAGTTTTTATTAAAAAACTGGTCCAAATCTACCTGAACTGATGTACCCCCATACCAACAGAGAGGCAGGCTTTGAACCATGTAAACAGAGATTTCTCCGGATTCTTAAAATCTTTTGATATTATGAACTATAGATGTCTTCTCGTTTTTTTGTTTAAGAACATTATTCTGAAATTGTTTCAGTATTTTTAAACGTTTCACAGACCAGTAAACCTCTGCCCATCTTTCACCTTATTTCCCCCCAAAATAACACAATATCTTAGTTTAAACAGTTGATAAGTTTACTATGTTCCACAGTGGACCTAATATGGGTTTATCAGATTTGCAAATGCTTACATTCTGTTTTTATGGATATAGTCACATAATGTATCAACTTTTGGGGAATTTTGGTTTTAATTTGCATGGCCTAAAGGGCTGGTCTGCAAGAAATGCAAAAAACAGTCTGCAGTCTTCCAAAAAATGGCCAAACATTGCTGCCTCACAGCTCTTTGGGCGCAAACATGATGTAGTGAGACTGCAGCTGTAAATTTGCAGGTTTTCTGCAATTCTGAGTCACCAACAAGTCTCCAACAGTCGTAATCTGGGTAAAAAGGTCCATCTGCCTCTGAGCCACCACGGGAGGTAGTCACAGTGTCAAAACGGTGGATGTGACAAAAGGTAAGCCGGCACTGCAGCTCTATGGTGATGTCGTGATCAGAGACAGATGACTGTAGGTTTCTGAATGAGAGAACACATTTTCCTATGTTCCTACAATCCTAGCTTCAGTTTTGAAAGTTCACATTATTGAAAGTGGCTGGCTTGATTGGCGGTTTACAAATGGCCAGAAGCAGCCTAATAGGCGGCTCAATTTTGGATTCTCAGAGTCCAGCGACATGCCGGAAGCACCATAAATCCCACGTGAACTCTGGCTGACATCGACCTCGTCCCTCCCCGTGCTGTCTGTGTCATCTGCAACATATGAGCTCCGTTAGCTGGACCGAGACCCCCGCCATTACGGCTCTAATCCTGCGTGGAGCGTGAACGGCAGGTAACCCCCCTCCCACCAACCTCCGCCCAATATCCCCGTCGCCACATGGCGCAATTCCAACTCAGCGGTTCCATTACCAGAGAAAAGCTCAGCTAATCCCCCAGCCGTTTCCTTCCCCCTGCGGCTCGAACATAAAGAATGTTATCGTTAGAGCAGAACACACAGCTAAAAGTCACCTTTAGTTCTTACGGTCAGAGAGTAAATGAAATAAAATCCTGCCACAGATAAATAGGATCTGCTGTCTGTAAATAGCAACTTTAAATGAAAGACTCAAAAGGAGTCATGAGAACTGCTTTAACACAATTCCTAACCATAGAGGAAATCCTGTCTGCAGAGGTAATGGAGGAAACTCTGTGATTGACAGCCGTGGAATTAGAACAACCTCACAGAAATGCTTCGGATCTGACTGCAGGGTGTTCACCAGCCTCCCTTCCGCCTCTATTCTCGTACTTCCTTTTAAACGTGGACTTGATTTCCTGCAGAAAATCTCGGAGCCTATTGTTCCTGCGCGCAGAAAAAAACTATAGCCCGCAGCTGCCTCTTTCACCGACAGTCTGACATATTCTTATCGAATAAATCCAGGCGATTAGGAGCTTGATGGAAGACTTTAAATGTGTTCCCACTATTATTACTGCTTTAAATAATATTACCACTGTCCTAATCACTGTAGAGATGGTTATTCCAGCAGGAGAGATCATCAGTCAAGTACTGGCACTTATTATGGTAATTAATTGTCGCTGGAGAGGAGGGAGGAGGGGAACGGAGCAGCAGAGCTCATGAAGCCGTGATCGTACTTCAGAGTCTTCTTCGAAACTGCAAGCGGCTCTGGAGCGAAGGTGAGGGGAAAGCAGCAGGTGTGGAGAATCAGAAGCAGGTTGTAGTTTTAAAAGGAAACTCATTGGGTGTTTGGGATAAAAGCTTCCTGTTATTGAGAGCTGGCAGTATGTGTCGCATCTCTGAACAGCAAGAAACGAACCAAAACACTTTTAAAGAAATTTTAAAGATTGCAGGTAAAGCTCCAACATAACTTTGCAATAATCTAAATTTTAGTATTGAAATTGTTTAAATGTTAAAGCAGCTGGCTCATTACAGTCACCATGGTAACCACATGCCTGCGTCTCTCACTCCCTGACCACAAACCACAAAAGGCAGATAGAAACAGACTGAAAAGCAAGCCTCAAACAAACAGTGGTTATGCAAAAACTATAAGTCAGAGTTTCTTAAAGTGTGAGCGGCAGACGACTCTTATAGTCACACATGTGAATTTTTATGTTTTTACAATGTTTTATGTAAGAGATGTGACAAGATAAAAAGAGTTAGAAGACAAAAATGCCTACGTTGTGATGTATGTTTTCTACATGTACCAAAAAGAGTTGTGGGAGTATGAAGAGTTTGCGAAAGGTTTAAAGATTTTAGACGATTCAAGTTGGTGTGTGACATCAGTTCCACATTTTAAAGAGAAAATCATAAAACTCAAACTGTGATTGTGTAAAAATGGTAAACTATATAAAAAATATGAGCTCAGTCATGTGAAGTCCAACTGTCTGTGACCCGCCTAAACTTTCTACTATGTTGTCTGAGCTGTAGAGGTAAAAAAGAGGGCTGGGTTTCCTCATCTGGTTCGCCAAAAGCCTACAGATTTCTGTTGTAGTTTTGGTTCAGTTTTCTTTTTAAATTTTGTCTACGCTGTACAACGCACTGATACGAAAAGTCAGAGAACACTATTCCTAATCGACCTGCACAGTCTGATGTATAATTTGAATGTTTTATTTTAAAGATGTAGAGAAATGCGAGACACAGGACAAACGTTTTAATGGGATAGTTTATGCACCGGCACTTTTGATATGCAAGTCAGAGGTAAAAGAGGTATGAAAGACAAGAGGTGACCGTTAGCAATTTTATTTATGTCCTGAAAAAGGTTTCTCATAAACAAATAATAAATAACTAAACTGATCTTTTGGGGTATGTTGACAAAGAAAGGAGGCGCCGTTTTCATTGAAGGTACAATAAACCATAAAAATAACAAAAAAGAACCCCCTGGGAACCTGGAAGTTGAAGCCAGAATAAGACCAGCCTCCCCCTGGACTTATTCCCAGAACAAGTTTTAGGTCCTGCCCCCTCCATGTAAACAAACGGGACCCCCATGTGACCCTGACCCTATGACTGGGTGCGGGGTAGTAGGCAGGACTTAAAGCTCCACACCAGTATTCCAAAAATACAACATAATAATCCATAAGCTAGATCCCATGGCTTCAATTCTCAACAACGTAGGACAGGAGGGATGTTAAGTCTACTTTATTTGTTTATTTTTTTAGGGTGGATGATAGGTACAAGACCACAGCTTCCAAGATAAAATGCCTGATTAGTCATTTAACTGATTGATTATTCAATATAAACCTCGATTACTGAAGTACTTGATAGCTGCAGTCCAACTTGACTAGAGTTAAAGAGGGGCTCTTCTTTACAGAAGAACCACAGTGTGGGTTTTCATCCTCCCACAGCAAGCTAATACGATGATCAAACTGTGGAAACACACACACACACACAACATCCCACATCCTCTTCCTGCCTCATTAGCATGCAGCCGGCTGGTTGGTATCCCAACAGTGTGCTGCGCTATGATTTGATTAATGGAATCTGACTTCCTGTGTGAATCGCTGAAATGGGTACGGCTTTCTGGAACGGTTACAATGGAACAAGGAGGAGGGTCTCGGTGAGGGCAGAACGACCTGGCAAACCGAGGCCGAGTCCTGACAGTTCGGCTCTGGAAGTACCACTTCCTGCCAACACCTGAGGTCGGCTGTGATCACATTCTCCACCTGACGCAGAAAAAGGCAATAGATAGAACGATAATGAAGAAACACGGCCAACGAAGGTGGCACGCCAGGCTATCTGTGGACTAATTTGTCCTCTCATTGGCTGGCACAGTATTCGAGACACCTGTGTGACCCAGAACTTATGTCAGTGCAGGTATCTGAGCCAGAGCACTGGTGGACGCCGTCCAACGCCAAGTAAAGACTGAGCGACTACAAAACAGTTGAGAAATTAGGTACTTTGTGAATGATAAAACTGTTTTTTAAGAAAGTTTTCTATGTTTATTTGTTCATACGGACTGGGCTTCTACAGATGATGCAATCAGATTTTTACCCGACACAATTTATAAGCAAAAATGTATTAAATAAAAACATAATAACACAATTTGTACAACATCATGCACAAGACAACCAACAAATGTGAGCCTTTAGAACGAACAAGGACTCATGCAGGAGCATTTTAGTCGGTAAACTACGCCCCTTAACTTGGTAAAGAGATATCACAAGGTCAAAGAGAAGCTGGTCAAATTTTGGCTCAGATTTGGACTGATTTCACCCCAGTCAGAGAGTTTCCTGTCCAATCAACACTTCTAATTAGTAAGGCCTACCGTCAAACAAGAGACCATTTGAAAACCAAAGAACTCTCCACACAGGCCAGAGACAAAGTTGTGGAGGAGTTCAGAGCTGGGGTATTAAAAAAAAAACAAAAACAAAACCGAACATCCCACGTCATTACATCTATTAGAAATGGTAAAGAAGCCTGACAAGAGAGGGTTGTCCTCCCAAACTTACAAAACGGGTAAGGATGGTATTAATCAGAGAAACATCCAGGAGGCCAAATATAACCTTGATGGAGCTGGCAGCTCTTCTGGGATGGATCTGTCTATAAGACCCCTGTTCAGAGATTTATGGAAAAGTGGCACAAAGATTTTAAAAAAGCTAGATTGTTCGGAATTTCTTCACCAAACATGTGGAACAAGAGTAAAACTGCACTTTTATGCCATCGAGGACAACAATCTGCTTCAAATCTACCACCTCTCACCAGGCTGAGAACACCATCTCTACAGTGAAGCATGGTGGTAGCAGAAAATGCTGTGGGGATGTTTTTCCCCATCAGCAGGGACTGGGAAACTGGTCAGAGTTGAAGAAAAGACAGAGAAATTCTTGAGGGAAACCTGCTGGAGTCTTTCAGACATTTGAGACTGAGACAGAGGGTCATCTTCCAGCAGGACACTGACCCTAAACGCACCGCCGAGACGTCCTGAAGTGGTCCAGTCAAAGCCCACACCTCAATCCAACTGGGAATCTCTGGTTTGATATAAAGAATGCTGGACAGAAGCAGCACCCATCCAAGCAGAAGGAACAGGAGCAGTTTGGTCATGAGGAACGGACTAAAACTCATCAAGACGCCCCTGAAAGACTTGCTGCTGAAACTGCTGCAAAAGGTGGCTCTACAAAGTATGAACTTTGAAGCAATTATCAGTTATAACCACATCAAAAGTCCAATTTAATTTCAAACTGTACAGCAAAAAAAACTTTAAAAAAATCACCAAGGGGAGTGAACATTTTTGCAACCCACTATAAGACCTGCTTCTTGGAGAAAGAACAACCAATCAACCACACAAACCTGGTTCCTCTGGAAAAGCAACTCAGTTCTATAAAAATAACTTGTTTCTTGTGAAAAACAGACCACTTTTAGACCCTTAAACACCAACCCTAAGGCAGATGAGGTACAGTGGAGAATTAGGGGCCTTGTGTTTAAGCATTCTTGACACAAGCATGTATGACGTGGCACTAAGGCCCGGACAGGTCAGACTGCAGAGCAACGTGTTTTTTTTAAGACTGGTGGCTTAAATCATTCTAAAAAGCAATTATTAAGTAACGGCCAGAAGCAAAGTCCTTACAAATGGAGAACTGCAGCTAACAGGGGAAGTCTAGTGTTTACATACTTTCTTTCAGGTTTTTGCAATGATAAAATCAGTGAAACCCAACACATCCTGTGGAATTTCCACATCACACGCTTACAGTAGAAATTTTTTTATATTAGTTTCACTTGAAACCAATTTAGCCGACAGAAAGAAATACATTTGCAACTTTTAAAAGCAGGGTCATCCAAGGGCCTCTATATTGCATTACAACTGCAAATAAATCATGCATCTAGCGCCAAATAAACGTTATGTATCTGTGTATCATGTTCGTTTGCCTGTTGGAATAAATTCTCATTAAACATTCAGTGGATATTATTGAAACTCTCAGAAAATAATCATTTGATGTACAACTACAACTAATTAACTTTTAAGTTCAACTTGACTCAAGGTGGACGCCACAGTCAACTGACCTTAGCAAAGAAAACAAGAGAACCGCCAACGGTATATAATATGCCCTTTGGTAGGTACAATCTAGGGAACAAAGGGTCTGACATTTCTATGTTAGATGGATGTGAAGCTAGAGCAATCTTTGACCCTGAAATCAATAGAGATCATCGCTGACCCATGAAGTGTCCAGCTGTGCAGTTTCACAATCCTACGTTACATGACTGCAAAGCACAGACAAGGTTATCACAAAGGGGTATTTTGTGACCTTGACCTTTGACCCGGTGACCTTGAAATCAACAGGTATCATCCTTGACATGAGGTGTCCAGCTGTACAGTTTGACATTTCCATGTCAAATGGTTATCAATTTAGAGCTCAGACAAGAAATTGTCCACAGACAAACAGACAGCTGGACAGCGCCATACCATAATATGTCCCGTCTTACAACAATCAATGTTACATACTGAGCTACAATTTGGCGTGGTAGGAGCTGAGAGTCAAATCCAATAAATACTCTAAGACCTAAAACAACACGCAAAATCTTGACATATCCAGACTAAAGTTGTTTTCTGGATTTGACCTAAAAAGGTTAAATATCCATCATTTCTCAACATCTTTTTTAAAAACTCTGGCAAAGGAAGGCGGCGGACAACATGGAGTCCTTCAAGGTATGCTAGGCCTTCAATTTGTCTATGAAATTAGGAGCCAGTCAGTGGTTGTGACACATGTGACAGGAGCAGAGGGGGCCGAAATGTTCCTTTGCAGTTTGTTTGAAAACAGCAGAAAATGTCATCTCCCTTCTCGTCCAAGGAGCTTTCTCAGTTCGAACGGATAAGACCCAAACGTTTCAACTGCAGTGAGCAGAACTCACACGCAAACCCCTCTCCCTCCCCTCCCTTCTGAGGTCCGTCGGAGCTACAAGGTCTTTGAGGAATGCAAGTGGCATGCCTGTACACCCTCAGAGTGCAGTGAGCGATCCATCTGAAGGGGTGGGGAGGGTGGCGGAAACCACAGATGAGAGGGTTAGAACGAACGAGCTGCGTTTACATCGCAACCCCCACATGGGAGTAAAAAAAAAAAAAAAAAAAAATCGGATGAGTAGGATGAAGAGGAGGGGAAATAGATAAAGAAGGCAGGCGTGAAGCGGACACAAAAGTAAAAGGAGTACCACGGTGACTGAAAAGAGTTGATAACATGAGAGGTTCTTAAAACGGCAACAGGTGGCAGCGAGAGCAGGAGAGGCACGGGAAAACCGAGAGAGATATATGTTGAACAAGCCGACAGGGGCTGTCAGTTTGCCGGGGGAGGGAGGGAGGGAGGGGCTGTTGTGGAACAGGATCCAGCTCTCCGATGACCCAACTCTTCATCTCCTCTCAGGCTCTTGGCGTATCCGCAGAGCCATCAGTTAGCGTAGCCTCTTCAGCACCTGCCTCCTGCCGCCTTCCTGAAGCCTGTCGGCCTCAACCACTCCACTGCTGACAGACTAATGCACCGACATGAGCTGGGGGGGGCTCCACTCACGCTGGGCCCACAGGGGGGACAGAACGGGGTAGAGTCATGGAGGCGGATCCATCTGAGAACACTCAAGCCCTGTCCTCACTAACATGAATGTTTTGAATCTGTGTATGGTTCGTTCTTTGTTTTTTTCGTTTCAAAATAAAATTGCAAAAACAAAACAAGCATGTGTTTTTTTGTTTGACGAAATTAGAAAAACGGCAATTGCAAAAATAAAAAAAATGTACTGATTTAATGACTTACTTGGAATATTAAAGAAATCTTGTTGACAGTAAGATCATCAGCTCTCAATGAAATGCGTCGATTCCCTCTAAATAAGACAAACGGATCCATTTTTAAACTGGTAGATTCTGAAGTGCTAACTGAAAAAGTTCTTCTTCTTCTCGTGGATTTTAATGGCGGTTGGCAAGAAACTGAAGGTGTACATTACCGCCACCTACTGGTAACTGAAAAAGTTATGTGCCGGGAGTTCAGGTCTTCATTTCCGGTTCCACCATAAAGTCCTGTTGAATTAACAACAAAGTAAAAGCTTGTCTTTGGTTTAACCATTGCAGAAAAAAAAAAAAAAAAAAAAAAACACAAAACGTACCCCTTTTTTACTTTTGCAATTGCCGTTTTTCTAATTTCGTTTAAAAAAACAAAAAAAAAACATGCTTGTTTTGTTAATGCAATTTTATTTTGAAATGAAAAAAACAAAGAACGAACCATACACGGATTGTTTTGCATTAGGGACACTTTCATTTGTGTTTGGTCGTCTTATCCAAATGAAAAGAACTGTATTTTGGGGAAGAATAAAACAAAAAAAGATTAGAAAAGAAAAGGTTTTTTAAAATGTTGCTGTTACTGAACTCACTGACAAAAAAAGTGATTTTCAGGATGGGAGGGGGAGTGAGCTGTGATGCATTCGAAGCACCTGGGAAAAGCTAAACTCAGTGAATCGGATGCAGAGGCTACAGAAAAACCTGTTACAATTTATGCACAATATTTGCGATATAGTAATTTTACATACATCACATAAAGAAAAACTTAATATATTGGATAGTGGTGTTTATTATTGTGGGATTCAGCATTCAAACAATTGTTTTCCTGTTTTTTTCTGTAAGTTTTTTTGCAATCTAACTAATTCTCCATACTTTCTGTTACTTTAGCCATTCATTTGTCAAAACCGTTCAGCTCATTCAAGGGATGTTTGCTTTATTTTTTGTAAGAAATATATTGAGAACTCTTCAGTTCCTTCAAAAATAATTTTCTCCAAAAAATCTTCTTCAGCATACTTTCTCTATTTTTTTCTCCTTATGCTTTTTTTAGCTTTCAGCCAGCCTTTTGTAGCTTTTTGCAACTTCTAGCCTTTGGTTAGCCTTTTGATACTTTCAGCTTTTAGCTAGAGTTTTACTAATATTAGTGTTTAACTGGTGTTTTGCTGCTTTTGGCTTTCAGCTCGTGTTCTGCTTACTTTCGCTTTAACAACCCAGTTTCTGTCTCTTCAGCAGATTTCAACAAGGTTATTTAGCACTCAGCGTTCACGTTACATTTTTTGCAATCAACGCAAATTCTCTGGTTATAAATATAATGATTTAAATAATAATTTTATAATAACCAGCACATCTAAACAGTAGTTTTTGAATAAAATTCCCACCTCTAGTTCCACTGGTGGGACTAAGTTGGCCATTTGCTCACCTGGCTTCTTATTAATTGGTCAGAGAAACCCAAAATATTGTTATTCCAAGGTTTTCGCTGCTAAAGGCTGAAGCACCTAATTATACTTTAATCGGGGCTTAAGCAAAATAAAGAGAAAACTGTATAATCATGTATAAGACATCTTCTGCTATGTGATTATAGAAATAGCTTAAGGCACTTTACTGAGGAAAAACAACATTCTGGCAAGATGCTGCACCTTCTCAACTCACAAACAATACTTCATGAATCATATTATCATGAATAAATAAAAGTACACTCACTTTAATAACCTATTCCTGTTAAAATAAATTACAAGGAGCACCTTTATTAATAGAACCTGGCAATTATTCAGTGACTTGGAGAGAAAAAAAGGTTTTACATCAAACGGTTCAATCGTCCGTGTGAGAGCAGACACATGAGGATCAATAATTAATGAGCGGTGTTTAGTCTTACCCGTGCCTGTGGGATCCCCGGGAGCGCCCGGAGTAGTGGGAATAGCCCGAGTAGGTGGACTCGGTATCCATGGCGACGCGGTCCTGCCGAGACAGCGGCGCTCCAGGCAACAGGGCGGCCGCTCTGCTCGACCGCTGGCAGACGCAGCGAAAACCTGGCGAGCTCTCTTACCGAGCTGCGGGGGGGATCGGTCAGGAGGCTGACGGACGCGGCGAGGCGGAGACAGCCCGGCTTGGAAGCGACCCTGCGGGCGCCCGGTGAGGGTACATCAACCTGGAGGGCGGGAGAGACAGACGAGGACATTTAAATTCAAAATGAGAAGCGTCTGGGAAGACCTGCCGACACGTGTCTGTTAGAGACTAAAAGAAGAAGAAGAAGAGGATGACACCTGACAGAGGGTAAATCAGGCATTCTTGTCAGGCTTTTTCATCACATCTATTTATTCCCCCAGTGTGAAGAGCGCTCAGATGTGCCCGTGTTGCTGCGCAGCTGCATCACAATCAGTAATCCAAGCTCTCGAACCTGCACGGTGACAGCAGCTTTCAAAGAGGTTACACTCCAGCTGAGAGTTCCCGAGAAAAGAAACACTTCAGTCCTGAAAAGGCAAATTGCTCTCATTCCCATCTGGCTGGAAATGATTGTTCTGAAGTTGCGATCCGTCTCCGACGCACAGAAAAACCATTTCCGCTGAACACTAACAAGCTTTAAGATGCGTACGGCTGAGAAACAGAGAAGTTTAATGACACAGTTTGGGAGCCAGATCTAATACATGTCCTTGCCGCTCATGATGTCCTGTAACATGCCTCACTTTGAATTCATATTAGTAATTAATAATTCTACCTTTGACGATTCAACTCCATCCCACCAAATCCCATCCTGCTTCCAAAGTCCCTTTCCCCATCGTAGTTTATTTTGAAAGGATTAAGTGGAAACTATGGTCACAGGTGAGCTCAGCTTTACTGCCAGAATACAGGCACCCCCCCTCCACATTGATCCTCTAGACCACACGTGTCAAACTCAAGGCCCGCGGGCCAGATCCGGCCCTCTGTAACATTTCATCCGGCCCCCAAGATAACGTTTAGATTTCATTAGGTCCGGCCCTCCAGTCTGGGACAGATTCTTATTTTGCTTAAAAAAACTGAGCCTAAATAGTGAAGTTTTCTCCTGACGGTGACTTAGAAGCCAACAATATATAGTTTTAATTTCTGTATGATCAAGTTTTTGTGGATGGCTTTTTTAAAAATCTGTTTCAATGTTAAAAAATTATTTAAAAAGCTGAGTGAGGCATTAGAAATGACTGCTAATGATGTGCTTTTTGAAGTTTGATCTATTTGTCTGTGTTCATTAAAGTATGTTTGCTCTAAATTCTGTATAATCTGTAACTGGGAAAAGGTCATTGATATTTCTATATGAATGTTTTGACATAATACATCTAAAACCAAGGTTAATTTATGTAATTTTTAATAAATATGGATCGTGATTGGCCCTTGGCTAGGACCAATTTTTAATTTTGGCCCTCATACGTCACTGGGTTTGACACCCCTGCTCTAGACTGAGTGGAAATAAAAGACTAAAGATCCTTGTGCAGTAGAAATCAACCTGCTGCTGTTATGACTCTGATTTTCAGGGTTTCAGGTAAGAACCTTTTCTCAACAGAGATGATGTCATTTCAGGTATGATGCATTCTTCTGACCAGATAGAAAGAAAAATAAAACTAATCTGCACTCCTAAAACTTGTTCTGCTCACCGGGGTGTGACGGTTGGAGAACAGTTCGTGACTCAAAACTGAAAGAAAACTGAAAGAAAAAATGTTTTAGTTGACGTTTCATGGATATCTGAGCCTTGGATGTTTTCTGTCAATGAAGAGCTCTGTGCAGCTCAAAATACAGCTAAACCAAGAATGGCTTGAGACTGGTTTGGGATGCCAGAAACAAAATTGAGCAGGATTAAAAAACGGGTTCAAGAGACCTGGAACAAAACTGAGAAGTTTTCGAGGCTGATTGAAGACAGTCGGAACAAAAGTGGCTGCGACTGTTGAAGCCTAGTTGGCGACTGAAAATAAAAACTGAAAGAAAATCGGCAAATTTTCACAGCTATCTTCATCAAGACGCTCCTGACAAAACTGAGAAGAGTTCAAGACAAGTTCTTCACCCAAAACAAAACTGAGAAGTGCTTGGGACTGATTCAAGACACTTGAGACAACGCTGAGAAGGGTTTAAGATTGTTTTTAGACACCGACGACATGAGCCCATTCCCATTAGCAGCTACACAATTAGAGCATTCTTCCTCTCCTTTTTCGATTCATTCGTCCTCATTGTGCATTTATACCTGGTGTAATTAATCAATCCCTCCAGGATTTCACGGGCATTTTTTGTAATTGTTGCGGGCTAAATTGCCTGATTTCGCGGGGCATTTTCCTAAAAGTTGCGATTTTTTTTTTTTACTAAAATCAATAAAAAACATAACTTTTAATATATAAACCAAAAATACTTACTAGTTTTGTAAGATAATTACCAACAAACATTGACTTGATCAAAAGGTGCTTTATTTGAGAACTTTGATAGCTTGTAAACTGACATTCATGACCATTTCTGGATTGTCCCTCGTCTGCAGCTCTCCTCACATGTTTTGCAGACACAAAGTGTTTGTCGATGTGTTTATGTTTGATGGCTACACTGCAGGACGTGCAAAACAGCTTCCCCCCACTCTGAATCACTTTAGAAACAATAAATATTGGGTTAAAGTTGCGGTGTTTTGGGCAAAGTTGCAAAAAGTTGCGATTTTGTAGGGTTTGCTTGATTTTGCGTTAATAGTTGCGATCGCAACATCGCGAAATCCTGGAGGGTCTGATTAATACTCAACAACTGGAACCATGACCAAATAAAGCATTTACTGCTAACCACTATCAACTCTATTACTGGCCATCAGACAGCTAAGAAACAGTAAAACCCTGGACTGACTCCACGTTTTGTTCTCGTCTCTTCTTCTGAGTGCATTTAGGGCAGAATGCGAGGTGCCTAATTGAGCTCAAATGGAATCGAAACGATTAGAGGAAGTAGGCAAACGATTCATGCGCCGCTGAGCGCCGAGAAGAGGTGTCTGAGACGTTTGGTTCAGTGTCAGATTTAACAACGTATCTGGGTAAAAAGCCAAACGTGAGTCACAGGAACCTCCAGGCGACGCTTTCATGTGGAACGCACACAAACACATAATCAGAACCTCTCAAACGGCAAGAAAACACACAGGTACGGACTAAATCTAATTTCTAGCCTGGTAACATTCTGCTTCTTTGAAAGGAAAACATACCTCTGATCCCAAAAAAAACACACTCTGCCACAAAACATCTAAGGTGACCCAGTTGTGAGGAGCTGTTGTGTGTTCGCCTGTTGCCTGAATGATTGTCACACACTCCTGCAAATAATTTCAGGGTTATGTAACTGCATATTTGGATAGCCTCACTGCAATTTTGTTGTTTTTTTTGAAGTGCCTGAATCATTCTCACATGGTGACAAATCCTCTCCTCGACTGGCTCCCAGCGGTTTCTTAGCTTTGCCACCGATCCTGAGGCGGTAAAGCAGGGATGATCGTAAACGAAAAGACAGGCGGTTTGGTGATCCAAAGGCCGCTTAAAAACTCCGCTAGGTGGAAAGATGTGCTGCGGGAATATTGGTTTTAAATAATCCCTGTCAAGTGAGGTTGACATATCAGACGCATTTCCAATATCAGCGCCTGCTTTAATCCTCTTAAACCGCGGCTGGATGAGGGATTATTAGGGTTAGATGAGTGCACAGTCCAGCTTCGGTCAGAGATCAGCGATTGGCCGCTGCTAAAAGACAGAAATCAGCTCCTTTACTATCTCCAATGCGTCCCGCTTCCCGTACTAGCTAGCAGCAGCCTGGCTCTGAGGTTTTAACAGGAAGCGGCGGCGGCGTTCTCACATGTGGTTTTGGCACCTTCGCCAAACCAGAGGAAAATAGCTGAGCCCAACCGCTTCGAGTTTGCGAGCTGGCAGCTGAAGGAGGAATCCCCGACTCTGGATCGGAGAGAACCACTCCACCCCACCCGCTCGCCGGTTCTTCGTGATGATTCAGGACCCATGCTGAGCTGAGGTCCGTTTGTTCGGGTGAGAAGTAAAAACCACCAGCAGGAACCAGAGGCGAAATTCGATCACAGCAACTCAATCGGTCCGTGCACCATGTGACCAAATGACTTAAACGTCCAAATAAAACATAAAACAGGCGGTTTGTATCATTTAAAGTCAGGTTCTGAGGAATGGCTGTGAATGATAAATAGCTTACCTGTTGTAGATAGCTCTTTGTAAGGCTAAAGGGAATTATTGTTTTAAACATTATTTTACAAACTAATAGATCACTGTCAGTTTTAGATTACAGGATTATTTCTATAGAATAACAGGATTATTTGCTAGCTCAAATAGCCGCAGCAGTCGTAGCTGTAGCACTTCTGTTGCTTCCTTAGGCGCTTCCGGCGCCAGTGTACTTGTGAAGTGCAAAACTGAAACGGAGGTAAAGGTTTATGAAAAAGCATTCACAAGAACCTCTAAAGCAGCCACGAGGGAGCACGAGCCAGTCCCATGGTGAGGGTTGTGTCGGGAAGAGCATCCGGAGTTAAACACTTTTACTAAAACTAACATGGGAGTTCATCAACAACGCCATACCGGATCGGTCGAGGCCCGGGTTAACAGCGGCTGCCACCGGTGCTGTTGACGAACCTTTTACTGACTGGTGCTTCAGATTGTACGGCATGAAGGGTTGCAAAGTTTGCAAATATCCGGTTCATTTCTAGAAACTTCCCACAAGAAGTTAAGCTGGGGAATTTCGGAAATATCCCAAACTGGAAACACTTTCTTTTAACAAACTGTATCCTGTTCAAACTAAAATATGAACATTTTGTTTTGCTGTAGGCAGATAATTGAGTTTGACCCAGAGTTTATAAAAGTAATATCGTGTCACAAACACACTTTTAGAAAATGCTGGATTCTGAACATTTTTTTGTTCTTTTTGTTCATGTGCACAACTCGGAACAAGAATATCCACATTTTATTTTCCATACTTTTTTATTCTATGTTCCAATAATCCCTGTTAAGAACCAATTTTCAATATTTTAGAGTCAATGTTTGTGTTCAGAATTTTGCAACCCTAACTGTATGTGACTGTAATGTTTAGGCCTGTCACGATGACAAATTTTGCTGGACGATTAATTGTCTCAGAAATTATTGCGATAAACGATAACATCGCTTGGAAGCCATTTTAAACTAATGTAATGATAATAACATAATAGTGCGAGTGCATCCTCTCAAAGGTTAATAAAGTTTACTTTCAAAAGAACACTTAACACTGGAACTGGAACACAAAATAAACAAAACAACCGAAAACAAAAATAAAATGGACTCTCAGCCTCCGTTCACAAAGAATGCTCTTGAATAAAAACAACAAAAAACGGAAATAAAACCTACATTCAACCAAAACAGTATGGATTGCGAAGACTAAACTAAACTGCCCTTCAAAAAGTTATAATCATTAGTTTCATAAAGAGAAGAAAGACAAAACTGCCAACAGCCAAATGGCTAGCTACCTGACGCCATAGGCCACGCCCCCCTTACGCTAAGACAAAGGGAGTGGGTCAGTGAAGAGCACAGTTCAACAATGTAAAGGTTGATAAACAGTTTTCAGACTTCAGTCAGGCTAGCCGTCATGAGCTCATGTAAAGAGCTACCTACGACAGGTAAGATATTAACTGATCATGCCGGTTCCACAGAACCCCCTTTCAACCGATCTTAAGTCTCCCCTTCAGTCGTAGAGGTAACATGACACTCGCTGGCCGCGCAAACAGAAGAAAAAGAAAAATTTTTCTTTCTTTCATTCTGAAGAAAAACAACACCGGAGCCACGAGCCGTCGGCTGTCAGCCAGCGCAAACAAACGCAGCGCCGCTCGGCTTCACGTTTCACTCCCCCCCCCGTCTAATACAAGCAGCTGGCAGGAATTGGTTATCGACAGCTCGAGCGAGTGCACGCTAACGTCCCCGCACCGGCGTGCAGGTTCTGGCAGGACAGCAGAAACTTCAGTCAGACGGCGCTCGTCGATCCTGGAGAGGATCCAAACCTAAACTTCCAGGAAGTTGTTCGCTTTTGATTTGAGCAATTCTTTGCTGTTTGGGCGAAGGTTTGTAAAAAAGACCGACAATTTATGATTAAGAAGACGACATTACAGAAGGAATATAGGATGATTTTTTTTACCATCTGTTAGCAAAATATTTCATGAACCACTGGACGGATTTTACTGAAACTCTCGGAAAGTGATCGCTGGATGTACGTCTACAACCGATTACTTTTTGGAATTGACCCCATTCAAGATGGCCGCCACAGCTAGACAACTTTACCAAACACAAAAATGACAAAAACTTGGGTTGATAGTAGCTGAGACTGATGCCCAAAGCAGACTCTGAGCGCTAACAGATTGTGCAAGATCTTTCTTTAACACTTTGCCATGAACTACTAGAGTCGACTCTGTCTGTCTGTTAGCAAAATATCTCGTGAAACTCTGGACGGACATTAATAAAACTTTTAGAACATAATCATTGAATGTTTATCTACAACTTATTAAATTTTGGAGTCATCCTAATTCAAGGTGGCTGTCACAACCAGTTGACTTTAGTTAACACAAAAATGACAATAAATGAGTTGATTTTACAAATATTGAGCTAAAACCTAATGTGGTAGTAGCTGAGAGTGATTCTCAAACACTTGCGTAACATCACCTTCAAGATTTGGCCAAAAAGGCTATTTGTGCAAGCGCCTTCAGGATTGCCCAATTGCCCAAACGCGCCGGCGCTAAAAAAAAAAAAAGCTCCCCGCTAACTTCGCCTTACATCTGCCTGCGAGCGCTCCAGCTCGAGCTGATTAGGACTAATTTATGAGCCTGACCTGCCGAGGCCGCTCGGGGAACCTCCGGAAGGCGCATAGCTCGGTCGCAACCTCCCGGACTCGCTGACCCCATGGAGGCAACCAGGAGATGAAGACACTGGTGTGTGTGTGTGTGTGTGTGTGTGCGTGCGTGTGTGTGTGTGTGTGGGGTCACATGATCAGAAGCTACAGGACCAACAAGCTGACCTGCTCCTAAAGGCTCGTCGAGGGAGTGGGCAAAGGAGCAAAAACACATCCTCCAGATTTCTTTGTAAAAACAGCAGCAAACTGAGCAATAAATAAACCACAGGATGAGATTTATTTGGGATTGAGATTTAGATTTGTTAACTATGATTACTATAAGAACTGACAGAGCTTCAGCCAATTTGGTTAAGCCCTGAAAATAACGTTGCGTAAAAATCACAAGATCTCATGCGATCTGCTAGCGCTCAGACTTGGACTAGCTGCGGCAGCCATCTTGAATTGGGTTGCCTTCAAAATTTAATGAGTTGCAGATGTACATCCAGTGGTTACTTTCTGATGGTTTTATGGAAATCAATCCAGTGGTTCGTCAGATATTTTGCTAACAGACAGACAAAGTCGACTCCAATAGTTAACGCAACGGTTTAAACAAACATCTGGTGTGATCAGTTAGCACTCAACAGTACATGTTGGGCATACTCTCGGCTACTACCACACCAAATCTCAGCCCAATATCTGTAAACCTGACACAGTTGTAGTCATTTATGTGTTTTCTAAGGGTAGCTGGCTGTGGCAGCCATATTGTATTGGTTTGACTCTGAAAGGTGATCAGTTGTAGATGTACATTCAGTGATTACTTTCTGAGAGTTTCATTACAACCCATGCAGAGGTTCCTGTGATATTTTGCTAACAGACAGACAGCCACAAGCATGCTGCACGTTCCCTGTTCTCACCCCCATCGCGCCGCCTCCATCATCAGCAGGATCGCGCCGTACAACAGACAAACCAGCACGGGCAGAGACGATGCTCTCACTTCTGTCAGGAAGAAGGTGGCGGCGGCGGTCAGGAGGCATGCCAGGACAAGCCGCGACCCGGTCACATGCTCTCGGTGACGCCGCCTGTGACGGAGATAGCGAGGATGGGTAATTCTATGGAATCCAGTCGCCGTCCTCGGGTGTCGTCGGATTGCGGCCCACAGAGAAGACCCTTTAAAGCCCTTTATGACCAACTGCCTCTGTTCTTTACCGAGCACCTGCGCTGGCAAAGAGTCGCCACGTTCTGTGGTTCTCCTGGGTTCTGGACTGCAGCTGCTGCAGCACACTTTCAGCTACTTCCACCAGCAAAACCTTCGGCTCGTTCAGAAAATTACAGCTATGACTTTGTGCTCTGTTACTGTTACACGTTTTGAAAACTTTGTTTCCTTGTTTCCCCCTCACTGAAATCAACGGAGAACTCTTCAAATACTTAAAAAAAACTTTGCACCTTTTAAAATCCACTTTAGCAAACTAGCTTCATTTGCCCCCTTTAGCCTGTTTTGCTCATTTCAGCTATTAGCTACTGCTAATAGCTTTGAGTTACTGTTCTGTTAGTTTTAGCTTTAAGTTGCTGTTCTGATCATTTTTGCTTTTAGCTAGTGTTTTGCTATGTTTAGCTTTAAGTTTCAGTTTTGTTAGTTTAAGTTTCTGTTTTGCTAATTTTGGATTCTGGTTAGCATTTTGCCGGTTTAAGCTTCTAGCTACCATTTTGCTGCTCTTACTTTTTAGCCTCTGCTTTGTTTATTTTAGCTTTTAGCTACTGTTTTGTTTGTTTTAGCTGCTGTTATCCTACTCTCTCCTACACTGATTTTCACTTAGAACTATTATTCTGCAAATGTTGGCTTTATTAGCCGTGTTGTTCGTTTAAGCTTTTAGCCACTGTTCTTCTAATCTTAGCTTTTAGCTACTGTTCTGTTAATCCTTGCTTTTTGCTACTGTTTTGTTGGTCTGAGCTTTTAGCTACTGTACTATTAGTTTTAGCTTTTAGAAACTATTCTAATAATTTTTGTTTTTAGATACTGTTTTGCTTTTTTAACGACTGTTTCGCTGGTCTTTAGCTCGTTTTAGATTTTGGCTACAGTCTTGCTCATTTTAGCTGTCGCTCTGATTACTTTAGCTTTCAGCTTCTTCGACACATTTCACTCACGCTGCATTCTCACAAGCCCTCCAGTATCTGCAGCTCCAGATCTCCCCATCGCACCGTTCACCTGTTGCATTTTTTTGCCTGCGGTTACTAGGCAACTACAGCCAGCCGATCCTGCCTCGGCGGTCAGTCAAATAAGCCAAATGTTGAAAACTAAAAGAACTATGGCTGTCTTATGACAACGATTTAAATAAATGACAAAGAAAGTCAGTTCCCCCCCGGCCTGTATATTAGCAAAGCTACAGACCAGTAACACAATGAGTCATGCCACTTTGTAATTAAAAAATAAAATAAAATCAATTCAGCGTATATTTTAGCTCTGCTTCCATTTGAGAGCTACAGCTCAATCAATAGTCTCGTTCCCAGCATTAAAAGTCCATCATTATAATGAGGGCCCTAAAAAATTCATGACGAGGAAATTGCTGCCGCAGTTTGATGATGATCTAATTGGTCGTATCGAGCAGCTTCTTCTCCCCCCCATACAGCAGCAGAAATGTAGGTTTTGCTTTCTGACACACATGAAACAAACAGTGTGGTTCTGATCCTTAAACAACACCGTACACCAGCTGGGATGTTGTGATGTTTCACACACACACGCACCGTCTTTGGCTCTGATTAACTGCGATTGTTGATGGAGGTAATTATTTGGGAAAAATTAATGTTGCAGCTGCTGACTCGCAGCGTGGCGAGGAAACCTTTTGGATTCCGACCACAGATTAGTGACTCGCTTTCAGACGGCTTTTGTGAGGGACCGGCAGCAGCAAGGAGACGTGCTGCCATGACCGCCAGCGTGGTCCGCATCTGGCGGCGTCTGCTGTTCTTCTCCGAGGTCCAAATCACTTGACGTCTGCTGGACTGCAGAGAGGCCCAGTATCTATATGGCCCGGATTTCTCAAAGCTCACGCAGAACAATCACACCGCCTTTGAACGACATTCTCCTGACCGTTGGGCGTCAGTCGCAAGAGTCAAATATTCACAGCTCTTGACATTTTTTTCGTCCCCTGCCAGTCGCCACGGCTGGGACTTCAAGTTCCCTTCAGCGGCTGAAGGACCCTCGAACGAACCAGAGCCTTCAGGCACAGAGACATGCGCTGCGGCTAACTCTGCTAGCCTTTACATTCAGTTCCACTGGTCCAGTTTAGCGTATCGTGGCAGTAAAGCTGAGCTGACCATAGCGTCCACTTCCTAATATTTTCAAAATAAATGACAGTGGCAGAAAAGTGCCGGGATGCTTTTGGTTGGCGTTGTGCCGTAGAAGCACCCCGAAAGACATTAGTGTGTCACTGAAAGGTGAAAAACAACTATTGGCCACGTTAATTCTTTTAACTCCCACATTTTAACTAATCTACAGCAGGTAAGATATTAATTGTTTATGCCCCCTTTTAAAGAACTCTACTTCAAAATGTCCCCAAATATCCCTATAAGCCAAAATAAAAAGTTTTTTATTTTATTTTATTTCTTAAGTTTTTTACAAGCTCCAGAACCGAACCTTGAGGATCACTATGATTATTTTGTAATGGTTGATCAATTATTAGTACGCCACAAACTGCCTGAAGAGGACAAAAGGCCCAGAGGTTGAACAAAAACAAAAAATGAGTCACACAGCTGTCAGCACACCTGTTTCTCTAACTTTCTGCCCCTTCTTTGGCGACAGTAAGCTCGCATTATTAGGTAACCTTCAACATTAGCTGAGCTCAGAAGGCCTTAGGGAAGAGTCGGTTTACTGTGTGGCGGAGGAGCACCGGAGCAGGTTTCCCCGCCCTTACGCCACCTGTGACCCGGCCAGCGGGCGAGCCGACAGGCAGGAAAGTCCCCGGTCTGACCGTGGCCTCTGGAGCCCCCGCTCCTCCACCACCACCCTCTTCCTGGCTCCCTTACCACCCTGGCCTTTCCGCTCAGCTGGTGACCAAAACAAACCACGGAACAGTTTACAAGCTGGGTTAAATGTGCTTTCAGGGGTGTTCTTTGTTTTTTCGGAAGGAGGACATTTGTCACAGTTTGAGTCCGCGTCAACTCTGCCGCCGCCGGTTTACGGTTCCCAGCTGAGCCGGTGTTGTGTCGAAATTTGTTTCCCCACCTGTCCGAGTCCACGAGACTTACAGCCACCGGGGTGTGTTTGCCTCTGGGAACTAAAATGAATACTTTTGGGCACAGAAAATTAAAAACCCTAGAATATGTGTATTTTGAATTAACGAATCAGCTGTGTGTTCAACAAATGCGTCATCCTGTTTTCCTACTGGACACAGGGGAAAATTATATTCTGCTATTAATATGCGTCCCCTTGCCCAGAATTGGACAAAGATCAAAAATATTTTTATTTATTGTGTTTTTTGGTTCAAATATAATTCCTTGGGAACTGGGGAAGCAGAGCTCGTCGGGGGAACACATTTCGACGCAACACCGGTGATCCGCTCAACCGTGGGAAGCATGAGTTAGACTTTTCCCTCCTCCCCTCCTGTCTCAGCAGCGTCTTATTAGACTTTTTTTTCTCTGTCAGAGCAGCTTTTATTTAAAATAAATAAAATAAAATGTGCCCGAACCGAGGCGGCAGGGAAGCGGACACTGACGGTGTCGGAGCTTGAACAGGTCCGGTTCACCGTCCGGGTCTCGGTCTGCGTGCTGATTCAGCCGCAGTTTGAAGGCATGCAAATGAAGTTGAAACCCTTTCATACAGGTAGACGGCAAAGGGCGTGTTCCCGAGTCTTTCCTTCGAAAACACACACACACCGAGCGAAATATAAAACAACACCCCGGGACACATGGCTACAAACAGCTTGAGAGGCTACATGTTTGTAGGATTCAAGAAATAAGACATTTAAGGCTGAGCTTCAAGTGAGTCTGCATACCAACACGAGCGTTTATGACATTTATCTCGGGCTTTACGGCAGCATAACTCACCCTTTATCGGTGGTGGAATCATTCCCGCGGCTGATAAGCTATCCAGAGGTTGTAAAGTAGTTTTCCTCGGCAGGGTACAGTAAGGGAAGCAGCCCTGGGAAGCCGGAGGAATCACCCTGGCAGTCAGGAATCTCACAGGGGGCAGAGCTTCTCCGTATGAGGAGGGCGCAGTGCGTGGACTCGCCGCCAGGGGGCGACTTCCTCCGAGGAGCCGCGCTGCAGGGCGCTCTGTGGAAAACCGCAGGGATGTGGCGGAAGCTGCAGAGATTTCAGGAGCTCATTATTTTTTTTTATTGCCCGCCACAGAAAGGCGAAAGGCGGGCGATAATAAATTTAGAAAAAAACATCCATTGAACCACTTCATAGATGTTAATGAAACTCTCAGAAAGTAATCACTGTATATCTTCAACAGATGATTCAAGATGGCCGCCACGGCTAATCGACATTGCTAACGAGCCAGCAGTAAATAACACGCCCCAGAAAAGTGTCAGATTAAATCCAAAGCATGGGTTCCCTCACAACAATCTGAAGGATTTTCACAAAGGGTTCAGCTGTGACCTTTACCTATGACCCATGACCTTGAAATCAATAGGAATCAACCTTGACCCATGAGCTGTGCAGTTTGACATTCCTATGTTAAAGGGTTATCAGTTAGAGCCTAGACAAGAACTTATCAACAGACAGACTGAGGGACAAATGGATGGACGCCGTATAAAAATGTCTTTAACTCTTCAGAGTCGACGGACGCGCCGGTGCGTCCAAGTCACATGACCGGTTTAAAACGCTCTAGCGGGAAAGATCCGCCCTCTCAGACACTTCGTTTTAATCTGTCTCGAAAGTCCAGACTTCAAGGTTTACACCAGTTTTTAAATCATCTCGATAGGCCAAGGAAAACCAGAGTTATGA
>NC_051452.1:13123554-13128067 GCF_001649575.2 Kryptolebias marmoratus | reverse complement strand
TTTATGAATATTACTGATTATATTTGCATTCTAAGTTGTAAAAACATTTCATTAAGTATGTTTGTGGTTTTTACAGTAAAAAAACTAAGAAATTTTATGTTTTTTGTGTGATTGTAGGTCTGCTGTGTTAATACAGTAGGTCAAAAGTAAAATATTACTTGAAATTCACACTTGGGAGGTTGTGCTGAAAAAAATGACTCCAAACGTGGCAGGTTAAACCACTTTTAGGGTGAAATATAAAGCAAATTTAAAATAGTCCAAAAAACGTCCAGTTTCACCCTAGACCCCAGAGGGTTAACTCTGTCAATTTTACAGATGTTGTGCTAACATTTGGTGTGGTAGTACATGAGACTGATCCCCAATGCATACTCTGAGGACAAACAGAGTGCTCAGGATCTTTACCATTACCTGTCAGAGTCAACCTGGTCTGTCTGTTAGCAAAATATCTCACCAACCACTTGACAGATCTTATTGAAAGTTTCAGAAGATAATCGTTGCGTGTAGAACTACATCTGATTAGCTTTTGGACATAACCCAATTCAAGATGGCTGTCACAGTTAACTTTTATTAGAAAGCACAAAATTGAGTTTAATTCTGTCTGTTTTACAAATATTGAGCTAAATTTTGCCGTGGTAGTAGCTAAGAGTCACTCACAACCCGTATTCTGAGCGCTACACTTTGTGCAAAATGGGTTCTTCAAACTTTGGCATTAACTGTGAGAGTCAACTCTGTTTGTCTGTTAGCAAAATATCTCATGATCTACTGGGTGGATTTTAATGACTCTTTCAGGAAGTAATACTTGGATGTTCCTCTATAACTGATTAACTCTTGGAGTCAATCCATTTCAAGATGGCTGCCACAGCCAAGCGACTGCTTGGAACACAAAATTGGTTTTAACTCTGCCAGTTTTACATACATTGTGCTAAAAATTTGGTCTGGTAGTAGCTGAGAGTCATTCCCAACATGCACTCTAGGCACTACACATTGCGCAGCATCTTTGATTAAAACTTTGCCCTAAGCGGTGAGCGATATAAATCAATCATATTTTCACAGTGGCTAAAGGTCGTGTTTTCTCTCTCCCTCGAACAGGTAATGTTTTTGTCACAGGCCGTGAGGCTGAAAAAGGTAAACAGTCGACTCTCGGCTCCAAAGCAGCCGAACAAAGAGCGGCGCGATAACGATCCGGTTTGGACACAGTCAGTGAAGTCAGCGAGGCCTTGAGGCAGCCTCTCAAAAGAGAAAATAAACAAATGCTCTTCTTCCAGACAACTGCTCCTCTTCTGATAATTACCGTAACAAACAATACAACAGAACATCCAGCTGTTCGTCTCCTTTAAGCTTCTGAAATGGGACTAAATTACACCTGGAAACGTCACCAGTCTGTTTGTAAAGCTTCACTGCAGGAGTGTGAAAATTAAATCCAACGAGCTGAAGAACTGAGCTAAATGATATCATATCGCTTTCTGCAGTGGGACTGCAGGGACCTGAATGACTGGAGAAGCTAAAACTGAACTGTTGAAGCTAAAAGAAGCAGAACATTAGCTAAAATGAGCAAAACCTAAAAGCCGAAAGTACCAAAACATAACCTAAAAGTGGCAAACACTTGATAAAAAAATAGCAAAAGCCTAGCTAAAAGCTGAACTAAAAAGAGTGTAGCTAAAAGCTAAAGGTAGCGAAATCCTAGTTAAAGCTAAAAGTGACAAAATGCCAAAATCTAAAAGCAGCAGACCACCACCTAAAACAAGCCATCACTAACTAGAAGCCAAAAGTGGTGAAAGACTAGCTGAAAGTAACAAACACTAGTAGCAAAAAGCTAAAACTAGCCAAATGCTACCCCAAAACAGCAAAACGTAGCTAAAGTTAGCAAAAAGCTAGCCAAGAAATGACAAAAAAACTATCTGAAAGCTAAAATCACCAAAACACTACCTAAAGGTAGCGAAATCCTAGCTAAAAGTTGAAGTAAAAAAAGTGTAACTAAAAGCTAAAGGTAACAAAAGCCTTGCTGAAAGCTAAAAGTGAGAAAATGCCAACTAACAGCTAAAAACAGGAAAATGCTGACTAAAAACTAAAAGTAGCAAACCACTACCTAAAACAAACAAAACACTAGCTAGAAGCCAAATGCATCAAAAGATTAGACAGAAGTATTAAACACTAGTAGCAAAAAGGTAGCTAAAAACTAAAAATAGCAAAATGCTGGCTAAAAACAGCAAAACATAGGTAAAAGTAGCAAAAAGTTAGCTAAAAACAGACAAAGAGCTAACTAAAAGCTAAAAGTAACAAAATACTAGTTAAAGGGTAAAGTGGCAAAAGGTTAGCTAGAAGCTAAAGGTAGCAAAAGGTTAGATTTAGCAGAAGTAGCTAACCACTCTGAAACCATGACACTACCACCGCCGTGCTTCACTGATAAAATATTGTTGTTTCAGATGGATTTTTTTTTCACCACATTTGTTTTTCAAAATAATTTTTTGTGATTTTCATAATCAAAAAACCAGAACAAAAAATAAATAAACGTTAATTTAAATTTTTTTTGTATGCATCTTTTTTTGTCATCTTTACTGCATTTGTTGTCGGCAGCTCTGATGAAAAAGCAAACAGCACTGCTGTCGATGCACTGTTGTGTTATAATATATGTAGAAAGAGAACTGCAATAAGGTTTTTAAAAAAAAATAGTTCATATTTTGAGTTCAAATTCCTCTCTTGTTGTCATTTTTCATCTCGAAAACAAAGGCGGCGTGAGTCTGATCGTCTGCTCTCGGAGCACACGCAACAAACGCCTCCAGCAATTACACGCTCAAATATAAATCAATATTTTCTCCATCTTTTCCAATAAACACACACAGACACACAGATACACAGACCCACACACATAGCTATAGCTCATCCTCTCCAGAACACAGCGGAGGTCATGACCGGGACACGACCCCTGACCTTTTTCCCTTTTATCACAGTGAAAACACAAACAACAGTTCAAAGAGAGAGCTGTGTTTAATGTGGTTTAATTCCCTACCATTTACACATTAAAGCCCACTCCTAAAATAAATAGAACTGGACTCGTTAGTGTCAGAAACACAGAAAATATTTGCTTCAGCTGCTGTTTGAATGAATGGGAGCGTTTAAGGTGGTTAGAGTGCCACCCTGTGGCAGAGAGGCGCCATTACACCACAGACAGCCTAACAGGTGGGCATCAGAGCTCTGACAGCTTCACGTTTCTGCACTTTAGTTATTAATGTCACTGATTTGAAGTTACCCATTAGGTTCTTTGTGTTTAATATTTATTTAATTTTCAAATTAAAGATGGCCTGAATTCCTTGAAGGAATGCATATCACCCACCACGTTTAATGTCAGAGTTTTAAACGAAGATCATCTTATGTTAAGAAGGAACAGAGTTACTAGCCATCTTAGTCAAACCTTGTAAATCTTGTTTGGTCTGCAAGCACTCAGATCATGTGTTTTGAATGACTCTCAACAACTATCACACCAAACTCTGGCTCAATATCTTTAAAACTGGTCGAGTTATAGCCATTTTTATATTTTCAATGGTCATTTGGCTAATGCAGCCATCTTTAAATGGGTTGACTCCAAAAGGTAATCACCTATATGTGAACATCTGATGATCATTTCCTGAAAGTTTCATTAATATTTGCCCAGGAATTCATGAGATATTTTGCTAACAGACAAACAGGGTTAACTTCAGCAGTTACTGCTACATTTATAAACACAGATGGTGTTCAGTGCATTGCTTTCAGAATAAGTGTTGGGGATTACTCTCACCTACTACCATGCCAGATTCTATTTCACTATTCGTCAACTTGGCTTAGATAAAGTAATTTTTGTGTTGGCTGGAGCAGCCATATTGAATTGAGTTGACTCTGAAAGTTAATTGGTTGTAGACAGATGTCCAACAATTACTTCCAGAGAGTTTCATTAATATCCGTGCAGTGGTTCATGAGATATTTTGCTAACAGACACACAATTGTCCTAAATAGTTAATGGTAAAGTTTTAAACAGTTTTCATGCGATCAGTTCGTGCTCAGAATATAAGTTGTGTATGACTCTCAGCTACTAACGTGCCAAATTATAGCTCAGTATCTGTAAAACTGACTGAGTTAGAGGCACTTTTGTGTAGCTTCGCTGTGGCGGCCATGTTGAATCAGGTTGACTCCAAAAGTGAATCAGTTGTAGACGTTCGTATGTTGATTACTCCCTGGGAGATTCATAAAAACGTGTTCAGTGGTTCATGAGGTATTTTGCTAACAGATAAATAAACCCAAGTTAAGGCAAAAACACGATCACTCCTCCTTTGATAAAACAAAGTTACGTCAGCACATGAGTTCAGCCAAGTTAACAGACGCCTCTGCCTCCATGTTCAGCTCAATTAGCTAAAAGGGCTGAAATCAGCTGAACGGGAGCTCGAGGCACGCGCGTGCTGTCACTTTTCACTTGTATTCAAAGTGGGAAGCGCGTGCAGATGGCCCACACTGAGATGGCGAGGCCCCTCCACCACCCCCCCCC
>NC_051452.1:13045089-13123491 GCF_001649575.2 Kryptolebias marmoratus | reverse complement strand
CCCCCCCCCACCCGAGATCAATTCGATTTGGTGTCCGGAAGATGGATGGATCCCTCCCCAGCGACGCGGAGTTTATGAGTTTAGAGGTTTTTTTTTCGGTAAATAGGGGAGAAAAATGAAAGCGTGTAAAAATGAAGACGAAGTGGGAAGAGATGGAGTTTATGAGACCCCCTCCCCACGCATACATGCAGAGACGGAGCGAGGGGCGCCGCAGAGCCTCACATGACTCAGGGGCCGGTAACATTCACTGGGTGACAAATTAGGCCTCAACAATCTTTGCTTGCAGATTTGCAACCTTCCATTTGGAGTTATAGCGATATATTTAGTTTAAAGTTTGAGCCCTAAAATATTTCATTTCAAGCTAAAAAAAATGAAGAAAGGAAGGTAAATTCAAGATGCCATTTCCATGTGGATCAAGGCTAAAACAATTTGAAAAATGATGCGTATTCATAAAACACCATTCCTGCATAGACAGGGTCCATACCTAAGTTCCCCAGTACCTATGTTCCTCGATACATATGTTCCCCGGTACCTACGTTCCTTGGTACATATGTTCCCTAGTACCTATGTTCCCTGGTATCTATGTTCCCCGATACCTAAGTTCCCTGGTATCTATGTTCCCTGGTACTTATGTTCCTCAATACATATGTTCCTCAATACATATGTTCCCTAGTACCTATGTTCCTTGATACATATGTTCCCTGGTAACTATGTTCCTCTGATTCCCTATGTTCCCCGGTATCTATGTTCCCCAATACCTAAGTTCCCCGGTACCTATGTTCCTTGATACATATGTTTTCTAGTACCTATGTTCCCTAGTACCTATGTTTCCCGATACCAAAGTTCTCTGGTATCTATGTTCCTCTGATCCCCTATGTTCCCCGGTATCTATGTTCCCAGTTATCAATGTTCCCCAATACCTAAGTTCCCCGGTACCTATGTTCCTCAATACATATGTTCCCTGGTACCTATGTTTCCTGGGAACATTAGGGGGAACCTGGAAACAGGGATGACCCCATGGAGATGAGTCAGGGCTAAAGTCACTAGTCCCTGTTTAGACGAGACAGCAACAGACGCTGTCGTTCAGAATTACACCGTTTCTCCAAACTACAACAGGTAAAGTGTTAAGTGTTTATAACTTTTCCACAAAGCCATACTTTTTTTTTGTCTCATTGCTAATTTTAGGCCCTGTCATGTTAAAATAATCATTTTAAACTAGATTGTTTTCAATTTTTATTGTTTTTATCTTTAAGGAAATCGGAACATGTTTGGGTTTCGGTCTGCTAGTTGGCAAAAAAGTTTTTTTAAGACAAGTCTGGCTTCTCCAATGGGGTGTTTAAGTTGGGGAGAAAATGGTAGACTTGAAGGTCAGCACAGGACCAATTATTCTTTCTGCCGGTGAGAAATTTAAAACCTAGTTCTTTGCTAAAGCGATTGTCAAAATCTAAATCGGCATCTTGGCTCAATGCGGGAGCTTGGTGAGATTAAAAAACAAAACAAAACAGAACAGAAAAAAATAAATAAAATTAAAAAAAATGGGACAGCAGGATGGTGAATAAAGTCTCCTCCTGACTCACCGTGACACTCATCCAAAGGGACTTCCACAACAAAGACCCAAAAATTGGATTTCAAAGACCTTAACCAAATGGAAACCCAATGAATATCAGCGTTTTAACTCTCCAGATTGGGCCGTGCGCCGGGGCCTTATGCGTGCACACACACCTTATGACAGAGCCGGCGATACAGATGGTCAGAGCGTGAGCCTGAATGAGAGGGGGACCATCCGCGGCTGCTGACGCATTGTGGGGGGACGTCTTCTTCAATACAGCACTTAATGAGAACAGACTGACTCTTTCTCCCTCCATCTATTCTATTCCTCCCCCGCTCCACCCCCACCCCCCCTGCTCCTCTTCCTCTTCGTTTCTCCACTTCTTCGCTCCTCTGCCCATTTCCATCTGTTTGGAGACAAAGGGCCACGAGCCAGCTCAAGCCCCGGGACCCTGCTGGTGAAGTAGGCAGGGATAATACGGCCCATCCCGGGGGCTGCATTTCAACACATGGACCTGGCTTTGTACTTCTGCAGCACGAGCACCCTTCAAACTCTAAGAACACACGTGCACACACACACACCGAGGAGAGAGGAAAGCAGGGGAAACAGAGTTGCAATATTGACAGGGGAGTTCTCGCCGAACACTTCCATAATACCCGGCGACGCGGAGGATAAAGGGGAGGGCGAAAAGACGAGGCAAAACAAAAAGCCCCAAATGTTGTTCGTCGTACTGCGAACATATGGCTGTTTGTTGTCATACTCTTCCTCCCTGTCCAATTTACACAGAGCGAGCGAGCTCTCGGAATCAAATGAGTGTGTGCGGATCATTGTGTGTGTGTGTGCTCCTCCAGGCTTTGAGTGGGCCTTATACCTGAATGATTATGAGGAGAAGGATGTCCAAATGCTGCTAATGGCCGATGTATAATCCCCTGCCGTCTGCACACACCTCCTGACATATGGTCACTCCTCGGCCTCCACCATTACATAAGCCACACCGCGCAGACAGGGTGGGGGGTTGTGGTGAAACGTGGTACTTTCTCACACACACACATATAAGCATGCAGCGGCCACACTGTCAGCCAGGCTGTTCAGTGCCCCTCAGCACTTCGGGCTTCGCCTGTCACTTTCCTTACTCCCCCACCCTCTCCTCCTGCCCCTTCTGAGGGGTTTGTAAAGAATAAATTGAGGATGCTGCGGAAGCTTCTGGGACGAGGAGCACAAATGGCCTGGTAGTGCTTCGCGGCAACGTGCAGATGGACTCCTCCATCAATAAGCTCGAGCAGAAGTCCGTCTCCCCACCATGCCAGAATCACAGAGCTTGTTTTGTATTCTGAAGAGGGCAATCTGTTGATGCAACATATTGGTGTTCCTTCCCTTTTCTCCTCCTCCTTTGATAGCGGCTTTGATGGGAGCAGTTCGAAAGATTGGGCTTGTCAGGTTTGAGAAAATGACATTTTTTTTTAATTTGAGGTCCGTCATGACATTCTGCTTACTGATGTATTTACATTTTCAGCCAAATGCAAGACAGTAATAATGGAAATGATACAAAAACAATTGGCAGTAAGAGGTGGGTGATAAAAACAATACAAAAAATAGGTAATTCAAAAACAAAAAAAGTCCTGAGAACCAAACTAAAGCAGTCAAACTGCACTATAAAAAATGAAATGTGTGTTGTGTTAGGATAGTAGCGCAACTGTTAGCAAAGGAGTCTCCATGAAGTCTTGAAATGTTTACAGAAAGTTGCAGTTTGCTCAGGTGAGTCACAGACGGCCACTATCTTGTTGCTTAAATTTTGAAAATGTGCAAAAACTTTGCAGGACAGCTTTTATCTCAAAATAGTCACAGAGTTGTCACGGGAGTCTCAAACTCGTCTTAAACTCTTCTCAGTTAAGTTTCCAGAAGTCTAGAGCTGTATTTTGGCATCTGAACTGCAGATCTCCTATAATAGGAAAAAAAAAAAAAAAACTGGTCCAAATCTGCCTAGCTTCATTTCAGAAGTGTACTCCAGTAGACGTGGGAGTCTTGCAACCTGTGCACACAAAAATAGGCTGCAATTTTCAACAATTGGTTGCTCAAAACGCAGCATCACTACCGACAATCACAGACCAGTGACGTAACACACACAATATTTAAAAAGGTAAAAATGAGTATATTTTGTTGCAATAAAACAATATTATGTTACCATTAATTAGAAACATACCAGCCGTGACATCAGTCATAAGGCATGGAGCACAAAGAAAAAGGAAAAAGTGTTCATCTAGTCCAGGGTAGTCAAACGAGGGCTCCTTTTTAATTGTTTTTTACAGTTTTTTTCTGCATTGTTGTCACTTAAATCTGATACCTTTGCTATAAAACGTTTATTGTGTGCTGAAATGGTTAATAACTGGAAATAATATCAAAAACAACAGCAAAAATGACTTTTGGGGAGCATCTTTAGCCAAGCTAAGAATGGTCTTTCTCTGTATGTTCATATGTTGTTAATGGGGACGTTCTCGCCACCTAGTGGCGCGGCATGGCATTTCAGCGTTTCTGTTAGATTGTGTGTCAGTTTGAAAAAAATATTTGTAGCGGTGCACAGAGGATGTCAAACAGTCATTCAGTCAGATGTCAAACCGCAAAACAACACTAATAAAATCAAACATCTTCACTCTCCAAATATAAAATATTTGTGACCTCACTTCACCTTAAACAGAAACAACACAGACAGATATCTAGATAGTGTGTTTTAATCTTGCATGTTTGTAGTAATGTATTTTGTGGCTCAGTTGGAACAGCTTAACTGTGGCATTTCCATGGTTAAGGGTTCAATTCCCACTGGGGCCTGACGAAAAACTCCCGATAATCTAATGTGGTTTGGATGAAAGCATTCACACATCTCCTCCTCCATAACTCAACCTCTTATACCCCAATCGATAAGACTATAGGCGTATATTTATTATAAATGAATATAAATATTTGGATCTTCTCTGCTTATAGCA
This sequence comes from Kryptolebias marmoratus, assembly GCF_001649575.2. Lineage (NCBI taxonomy): Eukaryota > Metazoa > Chordata > Actinopteri > Cyprinodontiformes > Rivulidae > Kryptolebias > Kryptolebias marmoratus. The sequence continues at coordinate 13,118,964 of NC_051452.1, read as the reverse complement.
TTTGGCAATATTACATCTCGCTCGCTCATAAATTTCCATCTCTCCCATCCCTTCTTTCTCGCCGGGTTTCCCACGGGAGGTGCCAGACGGCCAGTAATTTGGTTGTCTTGGCTCGTCTGGAGTAACACCTGCCCCCTCTCTGGGGAGGGAGGGAGCCTTTCAGCCAGGAGCATACATGTAGCTCCTACCACTGCCTTTAGCTGCTGACCACTGAGTGTGTGTGAGGCGGTGCATGCAGGAAGGGGCTTCTGTGTGCATCCACTCAGTCTGTTGCAGTGTGAGTGTGTGTTTGGGCCGAGCTTTCATCCCCGTGTTAAACTGGGACTGCGTTTATTTCACCTTTCAACATGTGTGTGTGTGTGTGCAAACAGGACTAAACAAATGTTTGTGTGCGTGTGGGCTTTCTCAACCAGTGTGTACACGTGTGCACTGGCCTGAGCGCGAACCTCACATCATCCCTCAATCCAATCAGCTCAACCTTCTACGGCAGGCCATTGTAACATATAATCAAACGACTCTTCTATCTCGTTTAATTTTTTAACGGAAGTATTCCTTCCAGTCAAAATGAAACCAGCATGCCTTGAAGGAGCGCATGTCGCCCACTGCCTTACACATCAAAGATTAATGCAGTGCTTGGAGTATTTATTAGGGATTATTCTCAGCTACTACCACACCAAGTTTTACCTCAAAATCTGTGAAACTGGTAGTTACAGTCGTTTTTGTGTTTGTTAAGGTCGATCGATTGTGGCGGTTACCTTGAATCACGCTGACTCCAAAAGGTAATTATTTGTAGATGCACGTTCAATGATCATTTTCTGAAAGTTTCAATAAACTCCGTCCACTGGTTCTTGATAGATTCTGCCAACAGACACGTGAACACTCAAGCAGTCACATGATCTGTGGAGTTTCATCACACTCTGACTAGCCAGAATTTAAATGTAAAATATCTAAAACAACATTTCTACTAGTAAAAACTATATTTAAGGGTCTCCACAGCTGAGGTTGTTGGGAAAGTTCTTTTTAACATTTTAGACATCTCCCAATATCACTGATGCCTAAATTTAAGATCATATGAGAGATTTCTGGAATAATTCCTCATTTTTGTGACATATAAAATGATACGACTAACGAGAGTAGGATCATATGTCTGAAATGAGAGAGTCTTGTTTTATTGGATGAGAATGAACGGGAAAAATGAAATTGTCTTATTTGAGATTCTGAATATCTGCTTTAAATTTCTCGTCTACTTCCCGATAAAATGGCTTGCCATAGCTTTAGCCGAGGTGTCTGATGTTAGCAGCTAATTTTCTTGAGCGTACTAAGATGAAACCCGATGTGATTTAGGCACGAACAGCGCTTCGAAACAGGAAAAGGACTCTTTATTAGGTATTTCTTTTTTAATTAAAAATAACACCGGAAAATATGAAAAAGTTTGTCCATAAGAAACCAGCCGTCACACGATAGTTCTACTAAAAATCTGCATAAAGCAACAAGTAGCCTACACAACCCTGAAGAGACAAAAAAATCTTTGGATAGAAGATATGTTGTTTCTTTTTTTTTTTTAATCCCCCCCCCTAAACTTTCTCTAGAAAATTACTTATTGGAATTTTCCGGAATACAAATAAGAGACAAATAAATAACAGATTTAATCTAAAATAATAGCCTAATATTAGCACGTTGTTTTTGGTCACAGCAAAAGAAGAGGTGTCGCTATCACATGATGACCCCTCGGATGTAAGAACTAACTGGAAAAAAATAAAAATAAATATTTTAATCAGACGATGTTTCTTAACACCGCAGTGAGTCCGAAAATGAGAAACTTCTCAACACATTTCATGGAAGCAAATGGTCTGTGGGGGGCCACGAGACGCCCCAACTCGAAGTGCTCGTCGTTGCTAAAATGATCAGACAACGGACATCATCCAAACAAACAAAGACATCAAACATACATAAAAAAACAAAACAACAAATGCAGTGAATAACAGAAAGTGCCTTTTTTTTCTCCAAAGAAACACCATCACATTTTCAACTTCACAGCCTAAAATATAGAAGCAACAAACAATATACATTTATACAAAAAGACGCCAGCCTATAAATTAATTACCAATAGGATCAACACAAATAAATAGATAAATAAATAAATAAATAAATAAATAAATACACATTAAAAATGATTAAGGTCACAATTTCTTGTCATAAGTGGCACTTGAGTCTCTTTTTTTTTGTGTATTTTTTTTTTTTCCATTTCCTTCACGGAAAAACATCATCTAAGCTACAGATCTAAAGCAGCTACGTCCTTTACATCCTTTCATTCTGACGTGAAAAATGCCCTCAGTGGTTATTTGTTAAACACCACCCTGGTAGAGAGAGGAGGGGGGATGGGCTTTTTAATTTTTCTTTTTCTTTTATGAAATCAAACGGGATTAAACTAATATTATTTACGGTGCTGGTTGAGTGTGGAAAATTCAAATCCGTTTAAAAAGTCTAATTTTTTTTTTTACGCTTATAATCTTTTTCTCCTCCTGGAAACATGAACGCCTCGGGGGGGCTCCCTCTCCCCCTCCCCCTCCACACTGTACATCAGGGTATGTGGTATTTATTTATTTATTTTTAAATGATCATTTTTATTATTGCATCCAACAGCTGAAACCACTCGGCGCTTGTTGCTCTGCCTGTTCGGTGAAAGGCTTCGATTCGGACCGATTTCCCACAGAAATCACCAACTCTGGCCTCACAGTGAGGGACGACTGTAAGGTGTGGAGAAGCCCAAGGGGGAGAACTGGCCTCATTTCAACAGTTCTGTCCATTTTTAGTGATTGAAAACTTAGAAGAAATCTGATATGAATGCAAGAGGGGAGATTATATCTGCCTAATTTGTCAGAGAAAGCATTATTTTTAAAGATACCATGAGCAAACTCTTTTATCCTGACATAACTAGCTGGTTTGACCTCATGATTAACAGAATGAGACATAGAAACAATATTTCTTACTTTAATGAACTGAAATGATCTTTCCTAAATCAAATTAAACCCGTTACCTCAAGAAGAGAAGACCAATAGTTCTTTATCTTGAAATAATGTCACGAAAATAAGTTTCGGAGCATGGCCTCTCTAGGCTTCTATACTTTTCAGCGATTCAAACGTTCCTTAAGACTTTAGCCAGCTTATAAAGATGTGTGGAGATTATTTTAGAACGCAAAAATCCCCATTCGCCATTATTTGACCAACTTAAACAAAGTGTGATTGTAGAAAAAAAAAGTAAATTACTGCAATTTCCAATATTGATCTGTGCTATTCAATGTAGTTTGTTGAAGTGAGAAAATAAATTATTGCACAAAAACAAGATTTTTTTAGGCCAAATTAAATATATTAACCCATTATCTTGAAAAAAACAAGATAAATAGGTTGTTAACGCAGGAAAACGCTGTGAAAATAAAATTCTAAGGATGTCCTTTCTGGGCTTCCATACTTCTCAGTGATTTGAACATTCCTTAAGGTTTTAGTCAGCTTGAAAAGACATTTTGACGATATTTTAGATCAGAAAACTCCCCACTCTATTTTTTTACAACCTTATTAGGCCAATAAAATAGTGTGTCTGTTAAAAAAAAATGTTTAAAAAAAAAACTGCATTACAAAAAAAACCCAAAACAAACAATTAACCAGACCAGTCTCACTCATTACTGCCATTTCCAGTATTGCTATGTGTTGGTCAACGATAGTTGCTGATATGACAAAATATTTTTTTGCAAGATAACTTGATTTTCTAGGCCGAATTAAATAGATTAACCCATTATCTAAAAAAAAGCAAGATAAATAGGTTGTTAACGCGAGAAAACGTGGGAAAATAAAATTCTAACCATGTCCTGTCCGGGCTTCCTTACTTTTCGGTGTTTGAATCGGCTCTAAAAGTCATGATATGCTTTTTTTAATAGTGTAAAATCTCCCCTTTTTTAACAACTTTGAATTTGGCCAACCTAAAAGTGTCTGCATTCAATCTCAGCTGCAAAAGGTTTTAAAAATACTGCGCTTTGAAAACACCAATCTACCAGCTTCGCCCGCTAGCTAGCTGCCGCCAACCTTTACTGGCCCCCCCTTTAAAAAAATGGCGCCCGGGGACGCGTTCGGGTCCAGGTTCCAGACCCCCACCCACCCCACGGGCACATTGTCCGGGCCCCTCTCACACGTCCAACACGTGGTTCAGGTAGGAGATGTAGCAAATAGCCAGTCTGAGGATCTCTATCTTGGAGAGTTTCTTGTCCGGCGGCAGCGTGGGGAGCAGCTTCCTCAGCTCCGCGAAGGCCACGTTGAACGCCTCCACCCGGATGCGCTCCCGGGTGGCGTGGGCCGAGCGGTACTTGGCCGTGGCCCGCCGCCGCCTGCGCTTCTCCTCGCGGCTCAGCGGCTGCTCGGCCTTGCACTTGGCCCGCTCCTCTCCCTCCGCCGGCTCGTCGGACGCGCAGCCCGCCGACTTCAGGCCGTTCAGCATCGTCTCCGGGTCGGACTGGGTCCAGGAGAGGTCCGCCTCGGCCTGATCCGGACTCAGCATCATTTTCTCCACTCAGCCGGGGGTGGGGTGGCTCTTCACCGGGAGAGAAAAACGAGATATGATGGTCAATTTTAGCCTTCTAAATATCCTACTAAAAAAACACAAAAAAACAAAACAAAAAAAAAAAAAAAAAAAAAAAAAAAAAAAAAAAACAGGAGTAAATCAATAAAAAGGAGAAGTTAATTAGGAATTCTCATTAAGATTTAATTAAAAGTGTCTGAGGCCCCATTGGAGGAACCACTGCTTGTGGGGCCCCTGAAAGTGGCCCCCCACACATCTAAATGCACTTTATTGCATAATACATTAAATAATAAATAACTCCAAATGCAGTCAATGCTTCATTTGAAATATTATTATTTTCAAGATAAAAAAGCCAAATATTTAGAAAGAAAAAAAAGACATCTGTGTTATAAATGTCGGTTCAGATTTCTTGTTTTTAATCCTTTTTAAAAATATATATTTTAAAGGAAGAAGCTGCTCCTTTTTTTGTGAATTAACATAATCGGAGTTGGCCATCTGTCACAGTGTGAAGAACACATCTGCTTCGCTGAGGCCACCGTGACTTGACAGCAAATATGATGGAAAAATATAACAATGATAATAAAGTTGATCTGCTGGGAGGAATTACAGCAGTTTTTACCAGAAAAAAAACATTTAATTGAATAAAAAGCAAAAAAAAAAAAAAAAAATTATTTAGGAGAAAAACTCTATTATTGTTGGGTTTTTTTAAGATGTTTTTTTGCCTTACCTTGACAAAGACTTGTGCAATTTCTTTTTTCTTTTTCTAATGGAAGTAAAAAAGGCGCTCGAGCGGAACCTCAACTCCAAATTAACTCATATTCCAGGAGCCAAACGAGCATCGGATGTCAAAAAAAGAGGGGATGAGCATTCAGGTTGGAAAAAAAAGATAAAAGAAAAAAAGAAAAATAAGAAAGACTAGAAACTTGTTTCACTTTTTCCAGCTGCGAACTTGCAACATCACTCAGGCAGAGGTTGGGGAGGGGAGGTCGAGCGGAGAGATCTTGATGAAACCCAGTCTGGAGTCGCGTGGAGATCGGCTCAGGTTTGGAAGGAGACGGAGAGGAACAAATAATAAAAATAATACAGAGAGGAGGTGATGATGATGATGGCGATAAGCAGGGATCAGTCAGCCCTCCGTGTGATCTCGGGCGGCACAGACAATAGGTGAGATGAGCTGATACAGAAGTGAAAGTGCGGCAGGGCTACTCATCCGTCCGCCTGTGGAAGATGAGGATGAAGAGGATGAAGATAAGCGGAGGCTCTTCCTCGTCAGGAGTCAGGCAGATCGCAGATAAATCCCCCCCCCTCCACGGTATCTTTCTTTCCCTCCTCTTCCCCTCATCCACCGAGCATCATGTGTGAGATAAGATCCAAACGATCCCCACTAATAAAGGCTCACTTCATGGACGGAGGGGACGGAATATATTTGAGGATTGGGCATTGTCTAACGCCGCCTCCTCCCTCCCTCTCCTCCCTCTCCTCACGCCCCTCGGCCCTTGAGCGCTCTGCCTCCCGTGGGAGCAGTGGGCAAAGGGAAGGCAGAGATGTGTGCATGATAAAGGACTGAAAGGAGGGGGTAAAAAAAACAAAACAAAAACATACATGTTGTGAGTTTGTGCACGTGTGTGCATTTTCAGTAAAATAAAGGAGTGATTAAAAGAAGTAACAGTTTCAAGGGCTGTGGCGGGGCGTGTTGGGGGCCACGGAAAGGAAGAGACTCCAACCTGACTCTAATTATCTAACTCATCTTTAGGTTTGGCTTCATGCTTCTTCATAGAGACACTTAATAATTGTTCTTATCATGTTGGATTTTTTTAAACATCAAAACAAAACTAAAAGTTCCTTATTTTTACTCTCAGTTCCCTGCATGGAAAACCAGATTCTGGTGTTTCAAACTAACCTAAATTAAACCATCATCTGAAATTCATCGGACGCTTTTTTAAAACTCATACAAATTAGCTGTTCAAGAGCTTATACTTAAAGGGAGAGTTTGTATCTTTTAAAGTGGGGTTCTGTAAAAACATTTTAAACCCGACAAATCTGATCTGAGTATCGGATAGATCTGTGAACGACCTCGGCTTACAGAATAAGCTCAGGCTGCAGTGCAAAAAGGTTCAATTTTTGCCTCAATTGTTGTCTTAACTGAGATTTACATAAAAATTAGTTAATAAAAAACACCATCTAGGGACCCTGTTAACTAAAATATCAATCTATGTTCACATCAAAGTTTTCTAAGAGGTATATCTTCAGAAATAATCCTTTTAATTTCCTTTAAAACTAATCATTTTTTCCTGCTGGATGTCGTAGCGCCGGGAAATCCCTCCATATAATGTTTGGAGTCATTTTGAAGCTTGGATATAGGGCTGGAATTCTTGATGACAACCCTCCAGACCGATCAAAATTAACTTTTCAAACCAGCACTCTCTAATTGTTTGTCAGGTGATAAATCGCCAAATTCCAACAAACTACGAATCATTTCGAAGCTTTCGAAACGGAGATTTTGAAAACAATCACTCAGTACTGAAACATTCCTCTTCGTGACTCATTTTGCTCACAAATAGAGTTTAATTCTGATACGGTTAATGAGCTAAAGGCTAGTCAGAGCGGGGTCAGGAGCAAAGCTAAAACAGCTAAAACAGCTGTAGTCTCAAAAACCTCCCAGTGCTTCATGAAAACACTAAAAAGCTTTACGTCACTGTCAAATTTGCGTTTTATTCTGGCAGAAATATTCAAACTACCTGAGCAGAAATGTCCCAGACTGCACCAGACGTGCTAAAAACAGTCGCTCCTGTTGCTGTTTGGTCTTGCTTTCTGTGTAAATAATTGAGTAAAAATAAAAGATAGATAAAAATAACCTTTGAGACTGGTGTCGTTTTAAGATGGAAGCAATCCACTTTGGTCTTGGTCCCACACAGACTAGCCATTAGCTCGTCAGAGTGAGCTAACTAAGGTTGTTCAAAGAGCTATCTAGCACAGGTAAGATATTAAATGTCTTACCATAAAACCCTAAATCAAAAGATCTGAACTATAACTTTAAGATTTACATGTTTATTTAGGTTAAAACACCAATTCAGCCATTTAAAACAATTATTTATATCTTCTTTAATTGGCTATAACTATAGACAGGGAGAATATTGTTAACTCGTCCCTCTAAGTAATAAATAATATGTACCGTAAATTGTTTTTTGTCTGTTTATTTTAACAAATCTGTGGTTAAGTGGCTGTGATAAAATGAAACCATCATTTAAAACATCTTCGCAACCATGGAAATGTTTATTTGAAATTCTACGTCTGACTGGATATGTCATGTGTGCAATCTAATTTTAGAGGTCAGCCTGAGAGGTGAGTAAATTTAAACATTTTAATTAAAACATTTCACAGATTTCATTCAAATGACCAGATACTTGTAACTGTGCTAAAACTTACACTATACTGCCAAAAGTATTCGCTCACCTCTCTTCACAACAATATGAACCTGAGTGGCATCCCATTCTTAATCTATGGAGGTTTAATATGATGTTGGCCCAACCTTTGTGGCTATAAGAGCTTCAACTCTTCTGGGAAGGTTTTCCACAGGTTTAGGAGTGTTTTGGGGAATTTTGGACCATTCTTCCAGAAGCTCATTCATGAGGTCAGACACTGATGTTGGACAGAAGGCCTGGCTCACAGTCTCTGTCCTGTTGGGTTGAGGTCAGGACACCAAATTGCAGCAACAGCAGCTAGCTGTAGCCCTTCCTGTGCAGCCTGGGATACATCTTGCAGGAACATCAAAATAGCTGTTCGCTCGTCAGAATACATGAACTGCACGATCCGTGCACACGTGCACCATCGGGACACAACCCAAGCGAAAAGTCACACAAGCCTGCTATATTTTCACAATCAGGAAAAGCAATAAATAAGCACTTCTGTTTATTTCCTAAGTGATTATGTCATGACAGTTCTTGACTACAACTGAGGTCAAAGATATTCAAGAGTCATCAGAGCGCATCTACGTCGTGGTGAGGACTATTTCCTGAAACTTATTCTGCTCCATTGCTTTCCTAAAGTTTTCCGCAGAACTGCAGTGACTTGAATTTCAACTGGACTACTGTTCACTAGCATTTATGTAGCAAACCTGGAGGTCTTTTGTACAAGTTGTCTGTTTTGGAATCCGTTAAACGAAGCCGTGCCGCCACCTAGCGATGCTCCAACGACTCCTAAATATCTCCGCCACCAGTGGTAGTTGCCTAATTTGTGTGTAGCTGTCGACTAAAGATTGCACAGTTTCTGTATTAAACTCCATTTCTCCAAACTGAGGTCATTCAAAGAGCTATCTACAACAGGTAAGATAGTATTTGTTTATATCCTTACCACAGAATCCCACTTTAAAAGATCAGAGCTGTCATTTTCAGAGTCCTTTGAGTAATAGCATTTAGCTAGCTCTCGTTAAAATTTTACATTTTTGTGTTTACTGTGAATTTACGACTTCCTAATGGCTTAACCAAGTTTATTAACTAAATCAGCCCTCTTCCATTGCACCTGCCACACTTTTCGATGAGGCTGTGTATGTTTCAGATGTCTGTATTGTGCTCTTTCCTTCCTTCCTCCTCCCATCATGCCTCCCTGTGCCCGGTGGCACCACCGGCGTCAGGTCAGGAGGGCATGGTTCCAGAGGAGGAGCGGTGGCCAGTGAGTGTGGAGACTAGCTGCGCCTAACGAGGTGATTAAAACGATAAGGGGAAGCACGGATGACTTGGCGTGGCCCCCAGCCACCTCCATGTTTACTGCCACCGCACACACACACACAGGCAAACACACTGAGAGCGAGAGAGACGTTCCAGCCACGACGCCAGAAGGACCGTATCAATGAAAACGCAGCACGTGCAGAGCTTGTCAGAGAGGGAATGTGCGGGTAAATACGTGCGTGAGATGACGGACAGCTCGCCTTGGGCCCTGCTGGGGTCTGTGGAGTTTGTGACACAGAGAGACTCACAGTGGGGTGTATTGGAGACATGTCAAGACCAGGAGACAGAGGCCTCCTGACAGCTGGAGCCCACGGACACACACAAACACACACACACACACACACAAAACCAGCCTAATTGCTCCACAGACGGGGACGCCGAAATAGCCTGTTTGGTGGTCACCCGGACCCCGCCTCAGTCCACGGGGCTCTTGGCCAAAGACATGAAGGACACCTCCGAGGCTGTTTTGTTGGTGCCTGCTGCACTTACATCCCACAGCTGATGTAGCGAGTCTGGAGACAGGCAGCACACTGCGGGGTGGAGGAGTCACAGGAGAACCGTTAATGGATGTTGTTTAGTCATGGTATTTACTCTTGTCTGAGACAAATTTTGCAACTAAAACTCACACAGAGGCTGCTAAAAAAAAAAATACACACACATAAATCAAATAATCAAACCTATTTCCTGTCGTCCCCATACAACAGAGCGAAGAGACACGAATAATACCCAAAATGACCTTTTATGGTCCAAAGAAGACAAATCACTGCTCTTGGCGACGTACTGTGAACTCTCCCGAAGCCAAGAAAGGAAACAGGCTGCAACAAAGCAACTGTAATGAGCATGAAATATGAGAACCTAATCCAACATTTGCTAAAGAGCATCAAATGTACCCCAGTTCTCATCCTTAACGGACTAGTTTCTTAAGCAGCCGCATTGACTATTTCATACAGTAATAGCAGAACACGACACTAATAGCAGTAATTTATTTCCACATTTATTTTGTTTTTTAAAAAATAGCTCAGTCTAACTTTAGAATTTGTAACAATTAGGCTGTAAAATGTCAACTGTTTATTTTACGATAAAGGCTAAGAAAAGCCCTAATAGCATCCTGTTAGTTTTGGATATATCTTGGCTAACAACGTTTATTCAGTGTACCTTTTTTTTTTTTATAGAATAATTCAGATCCTCAGAAGTGCAGTTCTGTGGAGCAAACAGTTAATGTCTTACCTGTTGTAGATGGCTCCTTGAATAACCTCAGTTTGGTGAAACAGAGTTAGATTGACGAGCTAACAGCGAGCCCGAGTGGAGCCAAGTGGGCTCCTGGAATAGGCTCTGTACTAAAATGTACAGTTGGTTTTAAATAATTAAAAAAAAAAAAAAAACCTTTACCATGAGATAGAGCTGTATACGTTGATGGTCATCGTCCCCAGTGTGTAGTTTTATTTGTCATTTTTAGATTAACTATGGTTCTTGCAAACTGCTTGCACAAAGCAATACTAAAAGTTACTTTCACTCAATGGTTCTTTTTCTTACACTAAAAGTTGTTTAAGCCAGTAACTCTGCGACTAGCTGGTGAACGTCATTTATGAGGAAGTCTCCAAAAAATGTCTCAAAACCTGTGAGGGGTGTCTCGATTTCCTGGAGTAACTCAAAGGAGCTAGCAGTCTTATCACTTGAATTATGAACACATTAAAAAAAATAATAAAAAAAAAAATCTCAAAATAGTTGCAAAGTGTTTGCTGGAATCTAGAATCCTCCTCTATTTTTTTTTTTTTAATTTTAGTGGTTGCGCTGTACTTTGACACCTGCACAGGAGCTCTCCTACGACAAAAACATCTGAAGCTAAAGCCCTGAATATCCAAGTCTATACACAAAAATAATAAATAATAATTATTAAAAAAACTGGCTCAAATCTGCCTAAATGGTATCTAACAAAAAAGTTGGAATTTTTTTTTAGCTAAGTTGAAAATGTTCTTTCTCTCCATTTCAATATGTAGTTATTGTGGAAGTTGTTGCCACCTAGTGGCACGGCATGGGTATTACAGGGTTTTGATCTAATGTCTGAAGGAAGAAATATGATGCCCCAAAGTCCTCCTCAAAGTCAAACCAAACACACACTTTGGGATGTAGCGCTTGTTTCATCAATTTCAGAGTGAAACGTTCCTTTAAAAAGATCACCCTCTGATGTAATATCACGATGGGCTTCTCTGCCCTCTTATTGTAGTTCTAATAATCATTCAGCACTTGCAGACACACAGGAAGAAAGCCGCTCAGTGATTTATGGTCATGATTATTCTTTACAGGACTCATATCACCCAGCTGAGGCCTCACGCTGCGGTAAAATTATCAGAAAATAAGATGCAAATTTGAAACCTGACATTTTGGAAAGAAGAAAACTATTTCACAGGCTGAGGCGGGGGAAAGTTGTTAATACTCTCACGGCAACAAAAACAACTCTTGGCTGTGTATTTGGGGCTAATTTTAAAGTCGTCAAGAAGCCAGGAAGTGATGTCACCCTATGATGGAGACATGTCTCTAATTAGTCAGCACTCAAAGGACCCTGCAGCTGTTTGAGCCGCTTGTTACGACAAAAAAAAACAAAAAAACAAAACAAAACAACAACAACAAAAAAAAAAAACACGTTGAACTTGTGTGACATACACCCACCTCACCCACCTGTCACCTATCAAACACACACACCACACACACACTCAGAGTTTTGAAGCTTTGCAGGGAGCAGGGGGATGGAGCTGTGAAATGGGGAGGATTAGTCACTTTGTCAGGAGATGTACGAGGCTTCTCTGAGGTGGACGGCGAGCCACGGGGGGGCATGTTCGAGAGGAAAGAGAGGAGCGAGGAGAAATTAAGAGGCCAGGAAGAAAAAGACAGAAGAGCAAACACTTTGAGAAGACAAATGGAAGAGTGCAAAAATGAAGACAAAGTGGGGGGGAAATATAGAAAAACAAGGCAGAGGTTGTTGTGACTGATCATTTAAGCCCCAGAAGCGGAATATTTGACAAGTCTCCTCACATTCGCATCACTTACATCACTCACTCGCAGGGAAACACTTTTGGTAGAGTGTGACCGCCAACTTACCCATGTGTTGTGTTCGGTCTATTATTCCAGGGTGGTGAAACAGGCTCTGGACCCTCTCCTTGTGTGTGTATTTGTGTGTGTGTGGATGGGGAGGGGTTGTCAGTTCAAGCCTGAACAGGAGGTGTGGGATCCAGAAAGCTGGGGGTCCCATGTGAGAATGTGGCCATCGTCAGCGCTGCCGTGGCAGGCCTCGGCAGGCCTCGGCACCATCTGTGCTCCCAGCAGGGCGCCCAGCGCGTTCGCCGCCACCCAGACACATATGGACACACAAAGGTGCTCACTTTCCCTCCCGCCCAGCCTGCCTCTCTGCCTCTCGCAGACGTGCAGTCACACATAAACGCTCGCTCACAGGGGGCAGAACGAGGCGCACTTGGGACCGGCGAGTGAGAGATGAGACGTGCGGATGATGAGTTTGTTGATTGCGCGGTGAACAGATAGCGTCTTGATGATGCCGCTGCTGATGTAAGTGCGATGACTTCAGAGGCAGAATTAGTCAGCAAACGAGCCAGCTGTGGTTTGACATTCACACCAAACCACATGTTTCATTTTCACTACAAGAACACCAATTTGTGTTTTTGAGCCTAAATAAAAATGACAGACTGTTTGTTAGCTGTTTCAGAAGTTGGAAGAGGAGATTGATGAATTAGACAAGAAAGCCGAACTTCTGTACCTGTTTCCAAAAGAGTAAGCTGAAATGAGCACCCAGCTAATCAGTTTAACCTGAAGACTGGATATAGTATCACAACAGGCTTGGATATGCTGTTGGGCAACCAATTTTGATTATCTCCTGACGCCATGAAAGACGGGTGATCATGTAATCGCTTGTGTTTGTCTGTTAGCAAAAGATCTCATGAACCACTGGACGGATTTTAATGAAACTCTCAGTAAGTAGTCAATTAACCTTACAACTACAACTGCTAAACCTTTGGAGTGAACCTGATTCAAGATGGCTGCCACAGCTAATCAACCTTAGCAAAAACAAAAAGGGCTACAACTCAGCCAGTTTTATAGATATGAAGTTAAAATTTGGTGTGGTAGTAGTTGAGAGTTATCCCCAACTCATACGCTTAAGAGCTAAAACAAGATCTTTGTTTCAAATTTTGGCATCCAGTAGCAGCTGGCATGCTTTCCTCAAGAAATACTAAAGTATTTATCATTAAGACCATCTAAATGATCTTTTTCCTAAAGCATGAGATTAGCATCTTGTCTCATTTAGAACAGAGTATGTGTGGTTATTAAATTGTGCGTTTTGACAGTGCATATGTTTGGTTGTTGGTATACAGCATGACTTAGTATAATGTGAGACTGATTGGCTTACTGCACCTTATAAGACTAATGGAGTGCCTCAAAGCTCTGGTCTACCTAAAAACACCAAACTCACTGAACCGATCACTTTAACAAAACACATTCAAGCCAGGCCTTAGGCACCTTTTTGTGATCTCTGTGAAAGTTATAAAAGAAAAAACGTGGGGTTGAAGTCCGCTCTGAGTGTCCATGTCAGTACACGAAAGGGTAAACCGGTATCGTGTCTCGATGGTGTGATGTCGGGATGAAGGACGACCAGCAGGCTAATTGATTTAGTTTCTACAGCTGTGAAGCTTACTCTTCTGTTGTAACGTGTTGAGTTGGCTGCTAGCTCAAGGTGCAGGTTATAATCTGTAGGAGAATACCACTGCCTGCTCATCTGGACTCCATGTAAGGGCCACAAAGTCATCAATCCACTTCTTTCCTCCAGCTCTCTTCGCCCCCATTTCGACTCTGTTCTGCACGGCTTCCCATACCTCTTCTTGCTGCCTGCTGACCCTCCTATCTTGGCCTTGGCCCCCCTCTGAAGCTGCACCTGCCTCCTTCAAGGTGTTGCTAAGCTATCCTCAGTTATCTCTATCTTCCTCATACCTAACAGCCTACAAACCTTCTCTTTATTATTTTTTTCCCCCTCTTTTTTGTTCCCCTGTCCCTCCATCTAGGGCCTCCAGCTGGCTGATGAGTTCATTAGACCCAGAGCTCAGCCAAGGAGCATGGCAGTGTTTGGGCCAAACCAGGAGGGCATCAGGGGGGGCCCTGGTGGCCAATGGGCACAGGCAATGGTCATTGGAGTCGAGTCAGAAAAGTCCCAGAATGTCCCACATGTCGATGTGCAGGCACTGTTTATTCTTGGAACCCAGAGACAATTATTTTGTACATTAGCAATCTGGTTTGGGACTTGTTTCTCCCTGAAAACTTCAGCGGCAAGAGTGCGAGTCATTGCGGTTCGAAGGGGTCCGCATAAACAATGGTGGGAGGGTGGGGGGAACAGATCTCTAATAATGCCCACAGGTTGCAGTGACATCTGGCCCCACACTTGAGCGTTGGCTCAATTAATTCAGAAAACACAAAACAAAAAGCGCCAGGGGCAAAGATCCGGGGGACTTAACAGAATGCTTTGTGTCTATCAGTGTGTGTGGACGTATTGATTATGGCACTTGATCAACTCAGCTGTGAATTTTGTTTAAATTATTTGAGGTATACCACTGCTTCTTGATACAGACTGTGGCTCCCCCACCAAAAAAAAGCAAAAAGCATAATCTCTGTTTAATGCATATTTGCTACATGTTCCCTCCACTCTCACCTTTTCCTTCCTCTGTCCTCTGCTTCCTTCCTCTCGGCAGAGGGTCAGCTGGGGTCGGGGCCTCCGCGGCTGGGCTCAGGTGTAGCCTCAGCTGTGCAGGAGGAGGGGGGGGGGGAAGGATGGCGAGAAGAGAGGAAGAGGAGAGAAGAGGCAAACCAAGAGGGAGTCCATCAGAAAATGGGGAAACAAACGTGCATTCACGCAAGGAAAAAAAAAGAAAATGAAAAAAAAGAGAAAAGATAAACAAAATAAGAAAAAAAAAACAGCTTTGTCCATTAACCCTCTTCGACACCTCCTCCCCCCGATGTTCTGTCCTCCCCTCTGCCTCTCTCGCTCCTTCTCTCCTGGGAGAGGCCTGGCCGGGCCAGGCCTGAACGCCATCTGCCGCATAATGTAACGGGATGGAACTCCAAATCCTTCATTTCCACTCGCTGCCTGTCATCCGTGCATGCACGTCCACTCGTCCGGTTGCGCCTCAAAAAAGGGCGTGAATGTTTGGATGCATGTGAGATCTCATTTTACGGATGTTGTGACATCAGCTCATCCAGCGATGATGCCGAGTGACGGCTTTGATGCAGTAAAAACTCGATGCCAAGTGTGTGTTTGGGTTTCGCTAAACATCCACACAGGAAACAAAACTTATCCTCACAGCGTCACCGAGCTATTTGTCTTCCCTGATCCATTTTCAGATGGAACAAAAGCTTGAAATGAAACATTTTTGAAACACAAACTCTTGGGAAATCGAGCGGAGAGTGGCACTCTGCCAAAGATGCCCCAAATTTGCTTTTTGTTTACAAGTTAACACACAAAAGTGCACACACACAGAGTCGTGTTTAAGTGCCCCACCCCTCTTTGCAGCGCTGGTAACCTGGAGGTGCAAAGAGTTGTCCCTCCAGGTCCCTGTGGGGCCGCTGTGAATTGGGGGGCCATCTGTTTTGTGGTAATAAGCTTTCCCTTCATTCTACCTCTGCTCATTTTCTCCTTCTTCCTCTCGGCTTGATTGTACTTTTCTTTCTGAAAGGTTGTTTGCCACATTTGCACACAAAGGCAGGAGAAGGCGCAGACGGACAGATCTACCACGAGAGGCTGCGGTACGTCTGGACACAAACACACACCCCAACCAGTGAGTTTGAAGAGAACATGGTGAAATATCACAGCGTGAACCCTGAACTCTGATCAGCTATCCACGGCTGGTGACATAAAGAAAACGTGACACATCCCTCCTCACCAAACATCCACCCCCTCGAGCTACTGTGCAGGCATCAGAGTCTAAGATATATATATATATATATATACAAATATATATATATTTATTTGTTTTCCTATGTAAAATTTGCTTGCCCTAATGACTTCCACGATTTAAAGACGCAAATGTAAATATACAAAACTCATGTCATGGGTTACAAAAATAACACGTGACTAAACTCTGGTTCATTTTGGTATTTCTAGTTGTTTTTTTAATAGTATTGTTTTGTGACAAGATCATCCTGAAAATGTCTTTATTATCAAATCTGTTCCATTGATGGAATTATTTAATTTATTTAATTACCCTTTGGGATTAATAATGTATTTTTGAATTGAATTGAATTGAATTGAATTGAATGACAAAAATGTCTAAAATATTTGATCATCTGTATATTTCCTGTAGATTACTACCTCTCTTAAACCTTTGCCTGACTTGAAGCCCGTATTGTTTTTATGTTTCTTTGGCACTGCACCAAGGCAGAGACAGGCCAGAGACTCTTCCTTCCCATCTCAAAGGAATTTATTGAGGACCAAGGTGGCAATGAGTGGTTAAAGTCAACCCACATCTGCTATGTCTCTGAGCTGCCAAACAAGGTAGAGAAGGTAAGCAGTCATTGTGGTTTGAAGGTGCGCTGTAATGATAGATGGTCTGAGTGACCAGCCGGTCATAAGGTTTAAAATGAAAGATGTCTGACATATTTTATGTGTAGCTCTCCATGTCAACACTACAGACTTACGGTGATTTCACGACCCCTGCTACAATTATTAAATGTCCTGTTATGAACTGCTTTCACAGTTTAGACCCACCTGTATGTTTCTCCACTGTCCTCACTTTACTTTTATTAAAATATTTGCTTGAAACTTCAGCATGCAAGGCGGCGTGCGGTATGCATTCCTTCGAGGACTGCGTGCATCATTGTATGTAGATTTTACTGAACAGAATTTCCTCTCACCACTGCTTGACAGCAGCACTGACAAACAAACAGGCTCCGAAAACAAACCCCCATCATCCTCCTCTGCTGGAGCCCTCACCTTGATGGTGGCTCGCTAACGACCGCCTTGATTGTTTAAGTTTTGATTCGGAGAAACCTTGTCTTATTACAAGGCATTTGATCGATCAGAGTAGTTGCCATGGTGACGGTGTGATGTGATGGTGAGACGCTGGATTGAAAAGGGACTTGAGTTCACACCAACAACATTGATAAAACACACAACTATACCTTAATAATTCTGAGAACGGCCTTTGAATCTGAACAGAGAAACACCCCAGGTCCGGCTTTATAGCTTCTCCCTTACACACTGCGTTGTAGCGAGGCCCGCTAAGGACAAAACACATGTCTGCAGATGTGCCAGTTCAAACCTAACAACACATTACACATATATGTTTCATTACCGGATGTCCATGACAACATCGATATGTCATTTGATATTGTTCATTACCCCAGCCGGGGCATTTTCCAATTCCTCCCTTCATATGGCACTTTTCAATACAGCTGTTGAGTTATATTGTGATTATGAGCGGTCGGGATGATGTCTGCATCTCATTGAGCCTGAATGAAGTGGATCAATAAACCAGTGGGGGCTGAATCGGGGGGCTTTTCATGCATCAGAGACAGTGTGTTTAGGGAGACCAAAGAGAGCACAACTCAAACAGCGTCTCTCTTTCTCTGTCTTGAGATGACTACTTTGAACAACATTTAGACGTAGCAAAAATCTAATCATATATCAACCTTCAGATGGCTTTGTTACAAACTTCACGAGGCTATATCTCTTCGGCGGCGCAGCAGGCAGGCCGACGAGCAGACAGCCAGGAGTCGGGCTCTCGCTTGCTCTCATTTAAGAGCAGATTTACAAGCGACAGGAGCTTCGGTGCCTTTTTTCCGGGTGCGTTCTGCCTAGTTGGGATGAAGCTGCCATGTGAATACATCTGTTGTGTCGTCCGAAGTGCAGCAAACAAGCTGTCAGGCAGTCTGTGCTATGAATGTGAAAAATCGGAGCTCTAACATCTCAGGTGCCTCGTTGGCTTGCTCTGAGATAAAAAGGATAGGATATTTTTTTATTAACATCACGAGCAAAAAACACAGTCTTGCATGACGTGATGTTACCTCACAATTACACTAATTTAATGCCCCATTCCCCTCTATTAATCCCAACTTCTGTCCACATTTCTGCTCTCGCTTTAATTGAAGGGGCTGCCACATGCTACACTGCAAACAAAAGGGAGGTTAGATTTATTCTTCATTTGGGGCAGTGTGGGTGGCTGTGGAGGGCGGTTTGGTGTGGAGAGGGGGGAGAGGTTTATGCATGGGCATAACCCGGCCCCTAAAGGAAGGCCCCACTGCCAGCTGCCAGCCATAATTAAGCAGCCGCGCCGTGTCTATCACTGATTATGTTTGACCTGGCTAATAAGGCGAGCGCGTGCCACCTACGTGTGGCAGGAGAGCACCGGTCTGAATCATGGCGCCCATTGTCCTCTTTGAGATGAGGTTATTAGTTTGATGTATTACTGATGCCAAAAATGGATGTGTTGCCCAAACATCAGATGTTTGGATCCAGCAGCTCTAAGTATTTATGTATGATAGAACTGTGGGAATAGAAAACATGGCTGTTGTCAGCTGCAAAATGTCAACTTTAGGGCATAAGCCTGACTTTAAATACCAAGCAATGACTAGCATGTTGTGTACATCATTGGCATAAAAAAATGGACTAAGCATCTTTGCCTCCTACCAGCAGGTTTATGAGGAGTTGGATTTTTGGACCCAAAGGTCTGCATATCCCCAGGCACAAACAGGGTATTTTTTAAACATCAAATAACTAATTACAAGTAAATATCTTTGATCATACAGCAGCAAGGTAAGAACTAAATGAATCAACAGCAGTCAGCACACACACACAAAAAAAAATTCTGAGGCAGATTTATACATTTTTTAGTCCCATTCGTTTACACGAACCTAAGCTTATACAACCTGCCTACAGGGGGTGCTCTTGCCATTCCACCTTCAACTTCAGTGTTACTTTTCTGTATCTAGTTGTAAATGAACCAGCAGCTGCATCAGCATTTACAACAACTAGGTCTGCATACTTTGTGCTATTTTAACCATTCGTATATCAAAATGTTCAGCTCATTCAGGAGATAGGGGCTACATTTAGTTTTCATACTAATTATACTTTTAAAAATATTTATTTGCAATTGTTTCCTTATAGAAATACATTAGGATCTCAATTCCTTAAAAAAATTCTTTAAAATCATGTTCTACATAGTTGCACGTATGGTACTTTTAGCTACCATTCTTCTACTTTAAGCTTCTAGTTAGCCTTTAGCTATTTTAGCTTGTAGTTTTTGTTCTAACTTTTAGCTTTCAGCTAGTGTTTTCCTACTTTTAGCTAGCCTTTTGCTACTTTTAGTTTTTAACTAGCATTTTTCTACTTTGACCTTTTAGTTAGCCTTTGGCAATTCTAGGTTCTAGCTAGTTGTTTTGCTATATATTTAACTAGTCGTTTGCTACTTTTAACTTTTAGCTAGCCTTTTGCTACTTTCAGTCTCTAGCTGACTAAGGCTGAGGTCTTGTGTGACACCTTTATCAATAAACAGCTGTCAAATCCATCCAATCTCTTGTTCTTGGTCAGAGTCAGGAGGAGCTGGTGCCCATCTCCACAGGTCATTGGGTGCAAGATGAGGGGCACCCTGGACAGGTCGCAGGGCCACTAAAGGGACACACAGAGACAAATGAGACAAGCAACCAGTCTCACTCTCACACCTGGTGGCATTTAGAGTCACCAATTAACCGAACATGCATGTTTTTGGTCTGTGGGAGGAAACCAAATTACCCAAAGAAAACCCACGCGTGCACGGGGAGAACATGCAAACACCAGGGCCTCAGATTGTCAGCTATGATAGTTCTGTTGGTTGGCTTAATGGTTTTAAATGTTTAGGCAAAACCAACTATTTCTTTTTAGAGAGAAGTACATTCTCTTTGATAATCCCATTAGGAAAGCAGTTGATTTACACTATATTTTATTTTGAAAAGCCAATAAATCTATTACAGAAAACAACTTTTACAATCCATTCTTGAAATATAGTTGGCAGCCTACACAGGATTGTTTAATCAAGTTAAAAGTTAATTACACTAAGAAATGTTTATTCGTACTTGCGCAAATATCACCACCTTCCCAAATGGCAGTCCCAGGGAGGGGTATCCTTTAGTAACTGCCTTCGCCCTGCATGTACGCCAACGCTGCAGTAATCAGTATAAATTAATAATAGGTGAATCAAAGTGCTTAATTTAATGGAGGCCATAAAAGATTAATACCTGACATTATCCAGGCTGCTGTGCTGTTGGGAGAACCACCCATGCCCGAGGTAAACCAATAACACTTCTATGAATATGACATTAGACACATTGATGTGATGTGTTCCATCAATGTCAGCCGGTCTTCTGCACAGCGAAGTCTGGATAGAAAGTCCACTGAGTGTGACTGGTCTATTTCTGTCCCCCGTCCTCCTCCCCTCCTCCTTTTTCTTTAGGTTTCGAGGCGAGAGATCAGTTCAGGGTGGAAGAGAGCTGGTGTTTGGCCTGAGGGGCCCTTGGACACAGATTCTGTCATTGTTCCACAGCTGCCACTCCGCCTCCCCTGCCCCACACCCCAACTCCACTCCGCGGCCATCCTCACCTTAAGGGCGTCCCCTGCTACCCCGCCTCCCTAATGAAGAGTGACACGCGTCCGGAGGATCTGATCTGAAGCCGGGCTCTTGCCTCCTCCGTTTTGTCTTCTATTATTGACTGTGGCGGCTCACACTGAGTCGCAGTGATGAGACCACTGTATACCCGAGAGGCATCGCTCCCAAATCAGAAAGGGTGGGTGGATGGGAGCTCAAAGGGCAGATGCGATTGTATGGATTCGTGAGGACCTAATTGTCTTTATTCATGAGCTGTGTGATTGATATTAGGCATAAATGAGACACTCTAATTGTTCTCATATGAGGAATTTCTTACAGGCCCACACACTGGATAATATGAGTCTGTGCGCACACACACACACACTGCTGGGTGAGATATCAAACTGACAACTCCTGAAGGGCATCTACGCAGCAGTCTCCCGACATATCACTTGAAATAATTCACATGGCTTTGTTGTCCTTTCTGACAGTTTCTCGCCTCTGTGGCGTTCGCTGGATGCAGAAAGAACAGTAACAATAAAAAATGGATAAAAACTTGTTCAAATAAATGGCCAGGAACTTCTCTTGTACATCTACAACTAATTACCTGAGGAGTCAACCAAATTCAAGACGGCTGCCACAGCCAACGGACTATGGCAATTTGCTATAATATATATTTGCTATAACTCAGTCAGTTTTATTGATATTGAGGTAAAGCTTGGTGTGGGATTAGCTGAAAGTCATCTCAAATATTTAACAAGGTTGAGTCAGGTTCTCTGGACGGGTTCGTCTTTGTTGAAACAATCGGTCGTTAGGCTGATGGTCCTCTTTTGCATGTGATCAACTCATTTTGGGTGTCACAACCAATTGGTTGACTCACTATGCAAAGGTGCTGCCAATGAGGCAGTTCTTTGGACTGAAGAAGTCTTTAGATAAGAGACAAAATGTTTTCAACTAAGAAGAACCTTTTCAGAGGACCTGACTCAACCTTGTTAGATTTTTCTATCAGGATTATTGAGCGTACAACATCTTAAATACATTCTCTAAGCAGTGACAGGTCGCATTGAACCTTTGTTTAAAACTTTGGCATTATCTATTGGAGTCAACTCTGTCTGTGAGCAAAATATCTCATGAACCACTTGGCATATTTTAACTAAACTCTAATGAAGTAATTATCACGAATTGTCTCCAGCTTTTTTTTTAAATTTAGAACTCAAAAATTCTGACTTCTGAGAACAAAAGAGACACAGCTGGATTTATACTTTGCTAGATGTGAAGAAATCTGCTCTCACTGACATAGTTGTGAGACAAAAATGACATAATTTTGTTCTCGTAGGAGCTCTGAGAGCCTGTTCTCAAGGTCTGGGTGGAACTTTTTTCGCCCATGGGTTCGTGTAACTATTGGTGGATTGACCAAGAATGTGAAGTGGGGGTGGTTAATGTGGCCACGCTGTTCCATGAGCTGCTCAGGAACCAGTGTGGCCATGGTCATGCTGGGAGTATTAGCTCCTGGGATCAAATATTTACAGTGTGACCGCTAATCTCTCCTGGGTAGAAGCCGGCATGCTGTGTGTGGGTGCTGCGGGACTCGATGGTCGTCAAAACGACGGCCAACATCCTGAAATAAGATGTTGTTCTTCTCATTCTCCTCCATCCACTGAGTGTGTTGAAACAGCACAAATCAAACTGGTCTCCATGCAATGCAAATGCTGTTTCTGTCAGTGTCCCACAATGGTTCGCTGCAGGGGGAGGGGCTTCCTAGACATCAGCAATAGGGTTTCTCTCAGGGAAAATCTTTGCGGAAAAGAACGCTTCTGCTACGTCAGAGAGAGCAGATTACTTCTTGCAGAGTATAAATCCAGCTTGGAACCATTTAGTTGACTGCGTTCATTAAATACATTACTGGATCTTAATGCATTCTACATGCTGCTCTTCATATGTGCACAGAAATATTTCACCAGTAAACAACATCAGTATCTGAATTCTGGTCAAAATGCAGTTAAAAAAAAAAGTTCTTACATGGTACCGCAGTAGTTCAAGGGAAAGTCCATCTGTCCTTACCAGAAAACCAACCTACTGGACCGTTTTGCTCCTCATGATGCACACCAGTGAACCATTATCAAAATCCTTAAGGAAAAACACCTTGAGTGGTCAGGTAAGCATGAATTAATGTGTTTTGTGGGTTTATGTAGGCCATAGTACACACACACACACACACACACCAAAAAGGAAGATCAAAGCATGTGTCGGTACATGTATGCAGGTGCGTGTGAGTACAAATGTGCATGTATGTGTGCACCCATCAGTGTAATGTGATAAGCTCCAGCAAAGCACATACCTGATGCCATTAAATGCAATTTCCCATGTGTGTCAGCCAAGCCATTTGTCAGCTGCTAACACTGCACGCTTTATTAAAAACCTCATCCGCTTCAATTAACTGCACCCGCAAAGCAGTTTAACTCCACTCTAATCCTGTCAAGATGTTTAAACAGGCCTTACGTATAGTAGGTACATCATTTCAAACCTTGTCAGTGAGTTTTTCCCCACCCCACAGCTTCTTTAATCATTATTTTAAGTTGGGGTGAAGCTCAGTTCAGAGAAACTTGGTGTAAGCAGCTGAAAAGCGTTCTGGGATTCGAAGCCTTCAGAGTGACAGGTTTTGACGCCACGTCAGGCCAGTTCTGACAAATATGCTCAAACTTATTTTGGGTTAATCGCATTCCTTTTGCTGCGTTTGCTATCTGTGCCAATCTTAAGCCTATTTCTTGTGAGTAATCACAAAATTTAATCACATGCGACTGTAAAATCAAACTTTAATTTTTGTGCAATAACCAGCAGCTGTGTCCCCCCCTTCGGTTTGTCACTTTGGTTAACTGGGTTGTGAATGACAGAACGCACAAGTTCTGACTCCCCTCCCCCCCAAAAAAATCTTATGAATTTGGAAAATGGAAAATTAATATGTCAATAAAAGAACCAAACAAAAAAACTCCTGTTACATGTTTTGCAACAAGTTGGTGCTCAGTCTTCGTATGCCGAGTCTCGCGATTTTAAAGTGGGGTTATGTGGTAACGTTATGAACATCAATATCATACCTGTTCTAGATAGTGTAGAGGCTAAAAGATTTGCAAACGAAACTGTATTCTTGTTAGTCAAAGCCACAGTACCCCCCAAAAACCTGCTTGGAGTCAGAACGTTTACCACTGTTGTGAAGATGTCTGCGAGTGTGATGTTTTGCCTTCCTAATGCCATAAAGACACCTAAGAATCATAAGTGTTGTTGTTGCTGGTCTTACAACGAGAGAAACAAGTTGCAAGAGTGTCTGAACTACGTGAACCAGTATTCTGATTGGTCAAATTAATTTCCCAGCTGTTAATCCTTGACTACTTTGTTTAATTAGGAAGTAAAACACCCACAGCAGCTCTTTGAAGGACCTCAGTTTGGGAAACTCAAGTTTAATTCAGACCAGAGTGAAGAACTAATGACTAGTCCGAGCGGTACCAAGACCGAAGAGGAATCAAATCTCCAAAATTTCCTAGCGGTTCATAAAAGCGCTGTTATTTGAATCTTTACACTGCCAACAGTTTTGTTTAATGCAAAACTGATGGCAAACTCTGTTTGAACCTTGTCAACGAGCAAATAAAGGCTAGTTTGAGTCAACTCGCTTCAAAAATTGATCACTACCGTTTGAAAACAGCTGCGATCTTGAAAATTTCATAGCAGTTCTCACAAAAGCAATTATTTAAAGTTTTACAGCACTGTCAGTTTTGATTTGCACGGTTATTTCAGCAGAAACATTATGCCAGAAGCGCCACAGCTCACTCCTGCTGCTGCTTTTTGCAAATGACCACAGATATATGTTTATGTTTAATTTGCTCCTTTAAAAGTTTGTGAATTACTGCAACTACTTAGATTCAGGTGTAAAGGAAGGTATTTTAAGGTGTGTTTCAACTATGCTATCCTGAACCCTTTCCTACTCCAGGAAGTTAATTGCCCTGAACAATCAACATTTCTTTCAGCCATGGTTTGTTGCATTTCTACTGAAGCTCAGTGTAGTTTTAGGATAATTTTAGAAGTACTACCTTCCTACCAGTGAGTAAATTACTACCAGGGTAACCCTGGTTCTGTACTCAAAATAAAGAGGGGTAAAGACAAAAAAAAAAAAAAACAAGGTTTCTGAAAATGTTTCCTACTGTGAAAATGCTGGAAAGTCCACCTTTTTTGGGTAAAAAGAGTGATTACCGTCACTGAAAAATGAAATGTTATAGTATTAAATGACAGGCAAACCACTAACAGAAAGGTATTGACACACAATGAAAGAACTGGAAGTGGCCATTCGAAACCCATACAAGTATTAACTTTGACAAGGTTAAAGTCAAAATCAACTTCTTCTGCCACACTTGCCCTTTGAAGCAACAAGCTGAAAAAATAATAAAAATCTGGCTAAATCTTTCGAATATGTTCCTTCTTCGAAGGTCGAACGCTGCGTTCTCCAAGGATGCCACACAAACACCAGTGCTTCTTTCCATTCTGTTTTGCACACACATTTCACACACACACACCCGTTTTCTCCAGCACACACACACTCACGGTCGTGCCAGCAGGGAGGTGATGGTTAGCATGGTGCTGTCACCGGGGGATGCTGGGTGGGGTTTGCAGGGAAGTGAGAGGTGTAAATTGGGTGAGCGCTGGGTGCAAAGCCTTCTGAGTGAAGGCTCGGCACTCTTCCTCTTGATGCTTTGTCACTCAACACCCCCCACCCAAGAGATACAGGTGGAGGGTAGACGAAGGAAAAGCAGATTGCCTCAGCTGTCTTTTCGTTGTTGTATTTGTATCAGGACTGTAAGTTGTCTTTCACGGCTGCTCTTTACCCTGTTTTTTGTGCTTTCTCTCTTGATTTGATAAACACACGGGGAGAAGCAGAATGTCCAGCATAAAGATGGGAATGTGATGTTGCTGACCATGGGTAAACAGGTTTATGCCATAATTTCATATCTTTCCACTTGACGTTGATGAAATTTGAAAGTGTAATCAGCGAAACGAAAGCGGTGGGCGAGCAGGTGTGACTTGCCTTTGATCATAACGGAGACCAATTGCAATTAGACCCAAAATGGCTTGACGGCGGTACCAGGGGGCTGTTTGCAGATTATGTATTTTTAATCAGAGCTGTTAGCATCTGTGATGGATGCCCGTTTTACTCATACCAGCGTCTGATGGTGTATGTCACATTTGCTATAGCGGTGAATTATCGCCATGTGTAAGCTGTCCATTAACTGCATGAAGAGTCGCACATCCCCCTGATACCTGTGTATTACACAGCCTCATTCAGTTGATGCATGGGTACATGTGTGAGAACTACCTCAAAGTTCAGTATTTCTTCCTATTTAGAAAGTTGACCAACTTCCGATTTGACTCTTATGCTGGAAAAGAAGGTATTCCATCTATTTTCTCCTGCTTATCCATAGTTGGGTTGCAGAGACAATGGATTCAGGACGGAAACCCAGTGTCTCTATCACACTCCTTCCAAGGTGTTCACAGACTGGAGAGGACAGCAAATACAATCCCTCCAATGAGTTCTGAAACTGCTGTGGACTCTCCTCCCAGAGGGGCTTGCCCTTCGGAAAACCTCTCAGAAGCGGACTCCAGACAGTAAGAAGGAGTAGCGGCTCTACTCCGACCTCCTCCTGGTTGATGGAGCTCCTCACCCTGCCACTAAGAATTGCATCTCACTGAGCTGTGGCTGCTGGACACTACTTGGCGACTCAAAATTACAAGAATATACTCAGCAACAGATTTTTGAAAACCATGGCTTATTTTTATGCGCCACAGCTCGCAAAACTGTATTCTAGGCCATGCGCCCTTGAAGCCGCCAAGGTGGATACAAATCA
The DNA here is from genome assembly GCF_001649575.2 of Kryptolebias marmoratus. NCBI lineage: Eukaryota > Metazoa > Chordata > Actinopteri > Cyprinodontiformes > Rivulidae > Kryptolebias > Kryptolebias marmoratus. The sequence continues at coordinate 13,092,183 of NC_051452.1, read as the reverse complement.
GGAGCTTCACCTTTTAGCTCAGCTCTTTCTTTAACCACGGCAGACCAGGGCACCCTCCCCCATTACCTTGAATTAGGGCCTGATCTGTCAATCCATCTCCCGCTCTCTGTCTTGCCGTCACTTAAAAAGAAGACTCCCAGAAATTTGAACTCCTCTGCTTGAGGCACCTTTAGTAAGAAGGAAGTCACAGAGCTGAATTGGTCAATGTGTGTTACAGAAAGCTGGTATGATGTAGGGATGACACACAATCTGTGTGACCAGCCAGTCATGGGATTGAAACGCTTAAACAATCGCACATTTTAAGTGTAATATTACGTTAATATGTTAATTTGGCTTAACATGTATAAGCACACAACCTTTTTAATACTGAATGAAGATTAAAATATGGATTAAATCATCTTCTTTTAGAGACAATATCACTGGGAGCTGCATTGTACTTTTTGAAAATGCTCAATTTCTTCTCATCAAGGAACACAGTATTACGGTTTACATGGCATAAATATTCCATATTTGCAAAGAGTCTGTATTTGTCAGCTTGTGTGTGTGTGTGTATTTGTGTGTGTGGCCCCTAACTCGACCATGTGCTAACCCCACACAGCTGCAGAGCCCCCTTGAGGGTTTGTCGCACAGGCAACAGAGGAAGAGCAGAGATGGTAGAAGGAGGGGGGGAGAAGAGGGAACGCTGAACATTTATTTCCATCCCGCGCCGCTCTGGCAAAGACACCGTGCACCTCTGTGGTCGTGTGTCTCTAGTGCTTTTGCTCAATCTTTTTCGGCCTGTCAGTTGGGGTTTTCATCAGAGAATTCTCCTGGCGCTGAGGTTGGGAGGCCGATTGTGTACTTCAGTGTGGCAAATGTGCCTCCTCAGTGTGATAATGTATGCATGCGGGAGATTAGAGGACGACACAAGTTGACTCTTCAGGGGGAAATATCGTGAACAAAAATTTGATTGTGTCCTGTTTGGTTCAGATAAAACAGACTAGAAATTAAAGGCCTAGCATTTATTAAGGAATGCATGTCGTCCGAGATCATCTTATGGTGAGAAATTAGACTTTTAGCTGTTTTGTTCAAACCTGGAACATGAATTTATGCACAGTCTCATGCAACATTGTGAGCTCTCTGTTAAAGTATGTGTTGGGGATGACTCTCAGCTACTACCACAGCAAGTTTTAGCTCACTATTTGTCAAATTGTTTGAGTTACAGCTGTTTTTGTATTGGTTAAAGCCACAATAGCTGGTCAAAGTTAGTGATTTTTCAATGTTTTTAATTTGAACTTTTTGAATATGTGTATAAAAATAACCACTAAATACACATCATTCACTACCAAAAGTCTGCCGCATAATTTATAATAAACTGAAATCAGCAGAGTCAGGTTTTGTTACCAACAGTTACGAGTCATTTGTTTACATTCAAACATTGATGAGTTCACTTTGGACAGTCTCAACGGATATTGAGTCGGTAAAATAATCCCTGGACGTAAACAGAGTCAGAGGGAGAACAGTGGAATCAGAGACTCCAGGTGGAAAGAGACTAGGTGAAGTTCTTATTCTGAAAAGAAATGGAGACTAAAAGCTGTGAGGATGAGAGGCGACAGACATAGAGTCAATCGAGCGGTGGATGGAGAGCGTTAAAGCAAAAGTCTGGCCTAAGATCAGATGCAAATGAGCTGTGCTGAGATATTTTGAAATTGAACGGGAGGATTTCCATAAATGATCACTGGATTTAACTGTAAACAAAGGAGAGAAATATTTGCAGTTTTCTAATGTAATTTGTATAAAAACACTGTTGAGTTTGATTTACATTAACCCATTAACAACCATTTAATGTTGTAGAAAATGTATTAGCAGCAGAAAAAGTTAAATAAAAACATTGAAACCTGATGTATTTCAGCTATTATGGCTTTTAGCGAATCAGTTGATTACTTTCTGGTTCGTGTGATATTTTGCCAACAGACAAAGACAGACACGAGCAAAAACATTATCACCTTTGCCTTCTGCACCTTCTGCATCTGATGAATTTATTCCTTTTTCTGATGGTTTAGTTTAACAAAATGGGCTTTTATATCTTTGTAAAACTACACAAATTGTTGTAAATTTCCACCTTCTTTGTGCAGACTGCTCAGCCCGAAAGTGTTAAAGTCGAAGTCTCAGGTTGCTCAAATATCCCTGTCACTCAAACACCGTTTCCTCTGAGTGCGTTTTCTATCTGTCAAGGGTCACAGAAAGTGAGGATGAGACCCATCCCCCCCACCTTCACCTCCTCCACCTGCATCCCTCCCTCCTCTGCCGCTCCTTAGAGGTGCACCTCCACCTTGTGCATCACGTCTGGGCATGACCTGTTGCTAGGTAACCCTGGGTCACAGCTGCACACTGTGGCAGACCTTTTTTTTATTTATCAGTGAGTTATGTGTGAGACGGGGGCTGTAATTTATTAGTTTGATATTGGGCAGCCGGCGCAAGTTTGGGATTGTAAAAAGGAGGAGACGTCTGTAGCTCATCAAAATGCTCATTCTGATCCGGGGCCTCGGTCCGCTGAAGAGATTCACAACAGAAGAGATTGCGACATTATAAATTCATCTGCTTTTTTACTAAGAAAATCAAGCATCTCCAACAACAAAGCCAATGGTAATGCACTTTCCATGCTGGTAATTGAACAGATGTGGTCAGCGCTCAGAGGACGCGGGCACAAGAATTCATCTCGGTACAATATGTGACTGATTCATGTCCAAGGATGAAGTGGGTGCTCACAAGTGGTGCTATCCAGCTTTGTAGTCAAGATTCAATCCTCCTAGTCTACATTTATTGCCAAACTTTCATCAAAGCAATGAAGTTAACACAATAAATTAGGCTTGTCATTAAAAACAAAAGTCAATTTAGTCACAAAATATGCAAATGATCTGATCTGATCAACAGCAATTTTATTTTATTTTTTTTCCAAATTCTAATGAAATTTATTTTAATATTTAAGGAAATGCACGTTTTTGTTGATAAAACTTGCAAACTATACAATAAAACTATAGTTAAACTCCTCTGTACTGAGGTTCTGTGTATGTTAGGAGCAATAAGTATCTTACCTGTCGTAGGTAGCTCTTTGAATCTCGATTTGGAGAACTCGAGTTTAACGCTGACAAGTCTGAACAAGACCTCTTAAAACGAATCTCAGGCAGTTTATAGTGGTTCATCTAACACAATTTTAGAAATCTTTGCACAAAAGACAGTCATTTCCATGTATTTCTTTCTTCATTGCCTGTTTGCAAGCACAAAAAGCTTTAGCGGCAGCGAGCTGTAGCATTGGAGCATTTCCTGAATTTTTTTCTACACGGCCAGTAAAGAAAATATACATTTAAACTTCTATTAAAAACAATTTACCCACAAATGGCACGCACACATACCAAAAGACAATTTACAATAACAAACTAGCATTATATGAAAGTTGTAGGATTGCGAAGGGGGCTTGTGGGTTAGCAAGTCATATAACTGAATCCACCAAATTGGAGTTGCTTTTGCCTTTTAGATGTTTTTGTTTAATCTAGTGAGTAATTTCAGTCATCAAAGCGATATAAAACTAGCTCCTATGAACAGGTTTTGTTAAAGGGCTATTTTAACCTTTTTAAAGTGAAGTTCTGTTGTCTTATCAACAATTGTTTTAGATTGTTGTAGATACCTCTTTAAACAGTTTGGAGAAATTGAGTTTAATTTTGACCAGATTGACGAGCTAACAGCTAGCAGTAAAAACTGACGTCAATGTAAAAGTTTACAAAGTGGAGTTCTCGTTATCAGCGACATAACGTTTGAGACTGGAGTCATTTTAAGACATCGGCACTTTAGACTCGGTGCTGTTTGTGCTAGCTGTTAGCTGTCCAGTACAATCAGTATTTCTCCAAACTAAGGTTACTCCAAGAGCTATCTACAACAGGTAAGATAATAACTCTTAGTACACAAAACCTTACAATGAAATGTCTTAAAATGTTAAAGTGGGGTAATTGTTCTTTTATAGTCCAACTTTTCTGTTTTTGTTCCACTTTGTCTTATAAGACATTTATAGATAATAATAATATTGCGGAAAATGTTCCTCACACAGACGATAAAAAAGACGACAAAAATAGGATTTTTATCTGTTTTAATTTTTCTAATTGACAGTTGGTCAGCAGTGATATTAATTTATCTAGAAGGGAATTTCATTACCAAACCTTGAAATTTGGTTAGCAAATGTTAGGACAGACGGCCACCATCTGAAAGTTTGACAGTTTTTGCAACACTTTCTGTGTGGTATTAATTTGCGGTGCATCTGTTGCTGTTGACTCCGCCACGGATCTCCGTTCTGCCCGATGAAATCTCACCGTTGCATCCCGGGTCTCGCCCCGCAACGCTTTTCGGTGAGTTCCCCCTGCTAATGCGCGTGTGATAAATATTTTTCAGACGCCTCCTCCAGGCCATAGCTGATCAAAACAAATGCACCTGCACTTTTCCTTTCTCCCCCNCTCCCCCAGGATGGGTAAAAATTGACTCCCTGGCTTCCTCCACCAGGCAATTATGTGCCATCTGTTCCCATCTTGGTTGTTCCAGCTCGTTTTGTTTCTGCGATTGTTCGTCTAATATCATAGGCCTGAAAGTGTTGGAGAGGATGTGGAAGGGGGTGGTTGTAGGCGCAGAAATGAGGAGTGGCATGAAGAGGAATTAATCGAATCTAACAGCCGAACCAGATCTTCCCCTCTGAAAGGAGATAGTCCCAGAAGAATGAGGACCATTACCATATTCATCACCTAATATTACCTTTTGTATGCAAAGTGGAAGAGTACGATTTCTTGACCGCCTTTGTAATCCCATCTACGAACGGAGCTTATTTTTAATTGTTTGTTTGCAACAAGTGATTTGTTGTGCTGCTAGCCTTTATTTATAAGCGGTAATAAAAGCCCATTAGCCTCTCTGTCACACAGATAAATACATATATCTGTATCAGGTTGTTATGCTGCCATGATGAATCCCATTATTGTTTTGTTACAGTAACTATTGGGGCCATTACTCTCTGCCACACAGACGGGCTGGAAGCTGCATGTAGATTTAATTGCGGCGATGTCGCAGGCGAGGCGAGCAGCTGCATGGCAGACTTTTAACGGTGATATCAATAACGGAGCGCCACCTTAGGCCGGGATGAGTTTCCATCTCCACTGACAGAGCGGAAGATGGAAATAATCAGTCACGGCACCGGCGAGACAGCCTGTAGGACCCCTGCATGACATCCAGCAAACACTGATGGCTCGGGACCCATCTGTGTCCAGGGGACCACGCTCCCTGTGTCAGTGTGTGTGAAGATAATTGGTGCGAAGGTCCACAAAGACAGAACTTCTACTGCTGACAGACTAAGGCTTAGATACCAAATATAACTCTATTCTTGGACAGAAACCTTTACATTTATTTAGCTACCTGAGAAGTCTAATTAGTGCCGGTTTTAACCCTCCTGAAGCCCTCAAAAGAGAGAGAGACAAAGAGAAGTGGAGAAGCCCTTGAACTTCGGGTCAGTTGGACCCGAAGGCCACGGGAGGGTTAATAAACGGCTCAAACACAAAGAGCCCTGACACAGCTCCACACAAACATGTTCATAATTCACCAGAGAAACTGCAATTTCTGTGGAAATACAGTGAGCGCTGCACAAGCTGAAACTGAGTAGCTACAAATGATAAAACAGAAGGCTGGCTTAAAGCTAAAATAAGCAAAATGCTAACCACGAGATAAGAGAAGAAAACAACTAGCTAAATGTAGCAAAATATTAGCTAAAGGCTACAAAAAGTAGAACAGTAGCTGAATGCAAAAAAAAAAAAAAAGCAGAACATTAGCTAAAAGCTAAACAAAACAAAACACCAGATAAGCTTAATTAAGTAACACTAGATAAAAGCTAAAAGAAGGAAAGTACTTGTTCTAGCTTTTAGCCTTTTATTCTATATCTTTAGTATAATGCTAGCTATAAGCTGAAAATAGCAAACCCTACCTATATATATAATACCAGATCAACAAAGTAACAGCTCATCTGAGAGCTTCCAGATTAAGCAGCTGTTTTATAACAGCTTGAGTCTCAAAGGTTTCATAGCAGAAACAGTGTAAATGCTATTTCATAAACAGTAGCTAAAACCAACAAAACAGTAGCTAAAAGCTACTGTTGTGGGTAGCATTTTGCTTTCCAATGAAAACATAATAATCATAAATAAAGTTAAATTATTCAAAAAGCAAAAAAAGATACAAAAGCCTAAAGTCATAGCTGCAATGTCCTGAATGAGCTGCACATTTTGATATCTGAATGGCTAAATTAGCTTAAGTCTGACTCAGAATTTAACTAAAAATCTGACTAAAGCAACATTTATTAATCATCATAGTTATGCTGTAAGATTTTAAACAGGTTGTCAAATGAAACAAAACTAACAATTATATCATCTTAAGTCAGTCTGTGCTCCACATTTAGACACTGATCAAATATTGGTGTCATCCATCCATCCATCCATCCATCCATCCATCCATCCATCCATCCATCCATCCATCCATCCATCCATCCATCCATCCATCCATCCATCCATTTAACTTACAAAACAAACAAACACATTAAACTCACCACCACAGGCTGCAGGTCTGAGCTAACTCAGCTAACGGCAGAATGACGCAGCTTTCTTCCTTTAACTTGAAGCCAGAGTGTCTTTAACATGGCCACGAGTTTATTTCACTGTCTTTAGTCTGACTTGAACAGAAGCTGTTGTGGAAGTTTAACTGCCTGCCAGTTAACAGGTGATGTGCCGAGAAGTTAATAACTGCGGAAGAAGTTGCACCTCGAGTGGGCGGAGCTTGTACACAATCTCTATGGGTTATTTTAACAGAGAAGTTCCTCCTTCCCGGCTTCTTGTTGCTTCTAGCTGGATCATACATCAATCCCTCCAGGATTTCGCAGGCATTTTTTGTGATTGTTGTGGGCTAAAATGCCTGATTTTGCGGGGCATTTTTCTAAAAGTTGCGATTTTGTTTTTTATTAAAATCAATAAACAACCATAACTTTTAATATATAAACCAAAAATACTTACTAATTTTGTAAGATAATTACCAACAAACATTGGCGTTCTCAAAAGGTGCTTTATTTGAGAACTTTGATAGCTTATAAACTGACATTCATGACCATTTCTGGATTGTCCCTCGTCTGCAGCTCTCCTCACATGTTTTGCAGACACAAAGTGTTTGTCGATCCGTTTATGTTCGATGATTACACTGCAGGACGAGCAAAACAGCTTCCCCCCCACTCTCGTGCAGCTGGGTAGGAAACTGGTTTGTGCGGTCCTTTACTGAAATCTTTGTGGGCAAATGTGAAGCATTAGCGCACATTTTGGTTTCGGTCGCTGCCCCTGCATGCTCCCTGGATTCTGATGTTAACAGGATGTGACGTCACATGTCTTCTTCGTGAGTTATTTGGGGTTATTTAGTATTCCACACTACACAAACCCACAAAGAAGAGACTAGACCCCAGAAACGGTGGCGAATCACTTAAGAAACAATAAATATTGGATAAAAGTTGCGGGAAAGTTGCAGTGTTTTAGACAAAGTTGCAAAAAGTTGCGATTTCGCGGGGTTTGCTTGATTTTGTATTAATAGTTGCGATCGCAACATCGCAAAATCCTGGGGGGTCTGATACATTGTCTGACTGGTAAGGAACAGACACAGTCTCTGCAGGCTTACAGTATGCCTTTTTTCTCTCCTCCTTGTTTTAATTCTTGTTTCTGTTCATGTTTTACTCAGTGACAGATGGGATTTCAAATGTAACTAAACACACTGCTTGAAATAAAACACGTTTAAGTGAAAGTACAAATTTAAATGATAACTTAAAAAGTCCAAAGTACACAAAATTAATATTAAATTACAGTAACAGGAGTAAATGTAATTTACTATTTCTCCCCTCTGACTATTTGATACCTCTTAGACGCTTAAACATTTTTACTTAAGAGCAGTGAGATTTTTTTTTCTTTATAAGAATAGAATGAAACAAGTTCCATAATAAAACTGAATTTACATCCATCTTTTTTACCTGCTTTACCTTTCCATGTGGCAGGGAGCTGGTGCCTGTCTCCAGCAGTCACTGTGAGAGAGGCGGGGGACACCCTGGGCAGGTTGCAAGTCCATCACAGGGACACATCGAGACAAACAAGACAAACAGCCATTCACACTGTCACTCACTGAAGGCAAATGCTGTTTGTTTGTCTGTGTTTGATGATTAATCAAAATGTTACGAACAGATTTTCATGAAAGTTTCATGAAACATCAAACATGCTACAAGGCACAAGCGGTTAGATTTTGGTAGTGATCCGGTCAAAGGTCAAGGTGACAGATCAGCCCCTGCTCGAACTCTGCATCTCTATAACAAGAATGTTAAACTCTGCAGTTGGACACCTCTTAGGTCAAGGGCAATCACCATTGATTTCAAGGTTCTTGGGGTCAGAGGTCACAGGTAACCTCTTTGTTAAAAACTTGTCTCTGCTCCAACATGGGACCCTTTTGTTTCCTCCACCAAGGAGCTTCTGTTTCCTGGTTGTGTCCGTTGGCTTGTTTGTCTGTCTGTTAGCAAAGATCAGGTAAAAACTAAAGAACAGATTTGGATGAAATGTTCAGGAAATGTTGGAGTTGTTACAAAAACCAATGGATTCGATTTTGGTGCTGATCCAGATTATGATCCGGATCACACTATTTTTTAATCACCCTTTGGCGGAGGTTTGTGCTCTCTGCTTCTACTTTTTAATGAAACATGCGACTGAACCATTTTCACATCTACAAAATCTGCCATGATGCAAAGAATTTGAAACCAGCGTGGCTGTAGCAGGAATGCCACCAAACATATGAAGGAAAGATATTTGGGATTCCCTAACTAATCCTGAACCTCTCATACCTGAGGCAGATTACGCCAATATCTACCACAGAGAAGTCTGATATTTATAAAAAGTCATTTTAGGCACTTTTAGGTCACATTTCTTAGTTCAATAACTAACTTATTTCTTTTATTTGCATCAAAACATGTTACAAAAAGTCTATTTTCACATGTATATTCATTTATCTTGTATATAATAACAATCATAATAACCTCTTACCCACCTTAGTGGTAGTTTGTGAATGCTGTTTTGATGTCCAGTTACTGAATTAGATGAGATTTTAACTTTTAAAACAATAAATCTACCATACAGGGACAATAAGGGCACTTCATCTTATCAGATAATAACTAAAATTTAATTTTCAAAGTTGAACCACTTCAGGCTTGTGAGCTGTAAATCAAGAAGAAAGCTTTTTTTTTTTTTTTTTTTTTTTTTTAGGAACAAAGTACAAAAGAAGGCCTAAATCCTTTAGTGCCTGAATGGACATGAATAAAAGAACTTGAATAAAAAAATAAACTTGTAAATTTTGCCTTACTAAATCTGTTTAACAATACATTGCAATAAAGGGCAAAATTATGTTTGCTGACACTTTTAATTTAAAGTAACACAAAACAGAAGCTTCTCAGTTCGATCACTTTGTATTTGCTGACACCTAGTGGTTGAATTCTGAAATATAGGAACTGACATGAACAGGTAAACACACTTGTTATCAGTAAATCACTGTTTTATAAATATTATATGGTATATAATTGCATCTTTGTTCTTCTATTGCAAATCTAGTCAAACAGAGTTTTTATGGTTGAAAAAACTGATTGTTATTTTTGCCATTTTCATGGTGTGTTTAAAGAAACTCATCTTTGCTTAACATAAAGCATTTATATTTGACACAAAAGCAATTAAAGCTTATGTTAATGTGGTGACGTTATGTTTGCAGAAGTGGTGTCCATTGCAAGTGTAAGACAGCTGCCAGTCTTCCCAGGAGGGGATGTTCCAAACAAATTCACCCCAGGGTCAGACTGTGCAATGCACTGAGAAACTGAAAAAGAAAAGAAAAAAAAAAGAGCTCCATCTCAGACTGTGCAGGTCTCAGTTATGAAGTTAAAGGTTAAAGGTCACGACAGGACAAAAAGAAAAAGACAGAACAGGTATGGCAGGAGGAAACCTCTTAAAAAAAAAAGACTTACTCAACAGCTCGACTTACTGTAGGTTTATAAAGTTTCTTCTGCTTGAACCCGAGGACTTCTGGAACAATATCCTTTGATATGATTTTGACCATGTAAATGTGACAAGGTTAACCAAGAGACCAGTACCGACTGTTCATCATCTAACTTTAGATGAGGACAACATAAGTGAGAATAAAATTATTAACCTAATGTTTTCTTGTGTGTGCCATGAGGTAATGTAGTGTTTTGAGCTTTGAAGAGTCAAAAGAAGCACCACTTGTGGAAGAGTGACTCCGCACCTGTTGGATTGTATCTCTGGCGTTTTTCGATCAACGTATGTCACTGAGGCTCCGTAAGACCTCAAGAAGTTGAAAAAAAGTAAGCACTACAGGTTTCTTTCTCCCTAATGCACAATCACAAACCAAACACTAATTTAGGATTTACGCAGAATCCAAAACACCTGGGCTGTAAACACATTAGGATTTTCCTCAAAGTTGATTATCACAGCGAATTTTTGAGTCAATCTCCTAGTTATTGAGCCAATTTAAGCGTTTGAGGAATACTGAAATGTATGTAAAGACAACAATGAAACGGTGGGAGGGTAATGAGGTGAGAGAGGGGTGTGACAGTGAGAGGAGAGGAGGGGAACAGGCGACTGCAGGACAGAACAGAGAAAACGATTACCGGAGAAGCAATTATCTTGAATTCAGGTAGGAGCACTGTAATACTGTTATTATTTTAGGGGTAAGACAATTATTTGCATAAGGTCACGTTGTTATATATGAACAACAAAGTCTTCAATTTGGTCTTTTTTTATCTAGTCATAGTACACTCAAGATTTCTTTACCTGTGCTGGGTTTTATTCTATGCAAACAGTACTGAATAGCTTCATTTTTATGTTTTGTGAAGCTGGAACATTGCTGCACATCCAGTATAATCTTCTCAGCTATGAATGGTATCATTTATGCTATAGTCTCAGCACCACAGCAAAGGTTGTCCGGTAACTTAGCAACCAGCGTCTCTCATTCAACATTAATGTCCGGTAACCGGAGACAATGTGGTGGACCCGGTCCAGAAAAGTAACAGGGATTTGTTGTTGACAAATGTTTTTGGTCAGCTGATTGTTCAGTTCTATCTAAAGGGACTTTATGTCCTGCTCAGGATTTCTCTGTTTTAATTTGAACACATTAATACCTCTTTTAAGTATAGAGATCAGAGATCGCATGTTTCAAGTGGAACGTTTTTGTAAAAATGTAGAGGTAAACTGACACCTCTCCTTGTCATCTTTTCAAAAGCCTGATTGTTTCGCCCCAGGTGGCTTAAAAGCCACCTAGCTTTTCCATGTTACATACACATTTACCTCAGAATATGATCCATTCATGCCCGTCTACTGAAAAGCCGTTTGTTCTGATCCCCCTCATGTTTCCCTGTGTCATAGATAAAAGGCAGAATCCAGTTTCCATGCCTTCGGCTGATTTGTGCTGTTGCTTCCATCAGAAATGACAGCAGCCATTTGTGGGTTTTTTGTTTTTTTGAGTCCAAAGCATGCCAATGGAGAGATGTACAGAATAAATAAACGGACGCATTTGTTCACATAGTACAGACGGACATTAGATATGCCTGAGCAAAACGTTGATTGGAATCTCATTTCATTTCATTCGTTTATGCAAACAGAGTTAAAGTCTGAATACAACATTAACGTCTCGAATAAAGAACACTGGCTACCTGAGAGCACTTTAGAGTCTCCCGAGTAACCAAATATTGTACAAGAGAGATAAAGTTACGAGACTGAACCTGTGTCCCACTTTTAAAACAGCCACAGAACTGTGTGCAGGTTTATGTGATACTGTGCACTTCAGTCAACAGGTAGGTCAGGAAGGTTTCCTGAAGGACAGAGGTAACTATCACAACACTGGGAGACTGTGTTCAAGAGGAATGATGTTCCAGAACAAGGTTTAATGATTCCAATCCAGTTTTGGTACAAATGAAATCCACTGTCCCTCATGCACGGCTTCATGTTTTATAAGCGAGTTGTAAAGTTTTCCCTCAGTTCCTCACTGAATTTGTTAATGTCTTAAGCTGGTATCTCACTGGGCTGCAGCTGTTGGGGACTAGTTTGTGGACAGCATTTACGAAGGGAGTCTCTAAAATGTCTTGAAACATTTGCAGGGGTTCTCAATCTCCCCACATGAGTCGTAGGGGTTCACAGTCTTGTCGCAGGAATTTTAAGCATGTTCGGAAAACGCTTTGAACCCATCTCAAGAGTGCTTAGAGCTATATTTTGAAACCTGCATGGAAGCTTTCCTATGACAGAAAACATCTAAAGGTACAGCCCTGAATGTTTAAGTAAAAAAATCATGCCACTGATAAATAATAATTATTTAAAAACTGGTTTATTTCATAAGTGTGTTCCAGTAGATTAAGTCATAAACATTGGGTAGGTACGCTGTGGGCAGAGGTGGGCAACAAAATTATGTGAACCTCCTAAAATACAGTTTTGCAAGCTGGTCGCTTGGTTGCAGATACTTGAATTCAGGAAAACTGCAACTGAAAGTTGGCCTATTTTCTCACAATTTTTAGTTGCCAACAGTTGTAGCCCACTGAGACTCTGGCTATAGATTGCTTTATTGGTATATATTTATATTATATGCATGTATGATTTTTTACACTGGTTATATGGGTTTTAAAGTATACATTAGACAATTTCAGTCATATCACCTTTGTGTTTTGTATTTTTTTTGTTTGTTTTTGCAGATGTAAAAAGGATAGAAAGTTGCAACCCATTTAAAAGCACAAGCTTAAATCTACCCGTCACAATGTTATTGAGGTCCCACTCTGAAAGAAAAGCCCTCCCTGGACTGACAGCCTTGCTGACATACAGCTTTCCAAATCAGCGTGAAGTGACTCCCTCGCCTCCCCTTTCTTATACCCCACGGGAGTCCATCTTTACACCACAATCTCTTAGTTCACCACCTCCATGGGTGACGCAGGCAATCTTAAACTTGGAGAAAGGGGAACAAGAGCTTCAGAGCCTCAGAGAGCGACAGCAAGCCGAAATAGAGGAAGTGAACCGTGAGCTGGACAATGCTGTGATAGAAGCTCAGCGGGAGGAGCGGCGCCTTCTTGAAAAGGTGGAGCAGGACCACAGGGAGGCCCAGCGACGACTTAGTCAAGTGAAGAGGGAGAACGCTGCAGCTGTGAGAGTTCTGCAGACACTTGTTGACCAACAAGTTCGAAAAATTGGACAACTGAGAGAACAAATTCAACGATGGGCTTTCACTGCTGGTGGATCCAACAGGGATCAGCTTGAAAAAGGTGTGGAAGAGGCCACACAACCATGGGAAATCTCTCTCACACTGAAAAGGGCTCATTTCTTACCAAGCTCCCAGTCCAAAACCTTTTACCTGGGAGAGGTTGATATTTGTGAGCAGGGTATGACTTACCACATTGGTGTCTGTGGTGTCCAAGGACAGAAGTGTGCTTTGCACTCTGGTGACACAACATTTTCAAACATAACTCCTTGTGAAATTCGAAAGGAACCACAGTTAAATAGAGGGCAAAGGTGCAGTTCAGAGGAACGCAACAAAACGATTGGAGGGAATATTCGTGTTGTCCGGAAACTACAACTGTCCAGCTCTACTGAAAATGAGGAAGAGCTTAAACCACCTAAGTCTCCCATACCAAGACATCGTGGTGTGTCTGAATCTTCCCAAGATGAAGAGGTAGAATCTGTGTGTTCAGACACTCAGGGACAAGACCTTTTCTTGTCTATTCCGCCAGTCTCCAGTCAAGCAGAATCAGAAAGTGATGACGTTGATGGGAGACACGATGTAACAAGGAGACGCAGCACAGTGAAAGGTAAAAGAAGACAAAAGACCCTTGTCTTGGTGTCATGTGAGGAACCATCCTGCTCTATTGAAGAAACTGATGAAAAAAGAAGCAACACAACCAGATCTCCAAAAACAAAGCACAAAGGTTCACTCTCCAGGCACAGTCTAGTAGACCTTTCCACAAAGCATCTCACTTCTTCACAACAAAGCCTTTCAAAGAAGAAGGCCTCAACTGAATCTTCGATGGACAGTGGAAGCCCTCCATCCCCAGTAGGCAGTGAAGACTCCTGCTACACCTATACTTTGGATACTCCATCGAATGAACCTTTCAAGCAAGACCACTACCGGTCAATGTCCACTGCTGACCTTTCCGGTAAAATGCTTCCTTTGATTGACAGAAACAAGACTGAGAGCAGAGAAATGAGAAAAGTCAATAGAATGCGTCTGACTTCAACTTCTGAGCAAGGTCGAAGAAACTGCACAGAATCAAACAAGAATACAAAAGGCTCTGATGAAAGACAGTCAAGATCTCAAACTCGTGTCTCACAGGGTTTAAGTGTGAACCGTGTCAATAGATCTCAGTCCATGTCAGCCATCGAAGGTGAAAAACTACATCAAGTCAAGGAGGCAGAAAGATACAAGGACAAGAAAGAGAGCGATGAGGCAGCTTCGAGAGAATCAGGCAATGCAGGTGGATCAGCTGCCCTCGACTCAGCTTGCTTGGTCAAACAGTTTGGGAAACAAGGATCAGGCCGCACTGACTTCAACTTGCCGAGTGGTGTCCATGCAACTGACAGAGGGCAGCTGTTTGTGGTAGACTGTGGTAATGCTCGAATTCAAGTGACAGATCTCCAGAAGAATGTTGTACAGCAAGTGTCTCCCTCAGGATCAGAAAGGTCTTCCCGTATCTGCAACTACTTTGACGTAGCTGTGAATTCGAAGGGCCTGATCGCTTTAACCTGCGCTGCTGAACGAGCTGTGTTGGTGTTCAGCCGACATGGACGCCTCCTGCAAACATTTGGAGGCACAATGATCGGTTCCACCAATGAAGAGCTGGATGCACCCAGAGGGATCACTGTTACACGTGAAGATGAGTTTTTGGTGGCTGACATCAAGCGGGGCACCTTGACGACTTTAAAATTAGATCCCAAAACGGGGGCAAGGTTAGAGCGCACTATGGTAACTGGGTACCACAGACCCTACTTGGTGGCAGCCTGCCTCACCACTGGGCTCATGGCAGTATCAGAACGCGGCAATGAAACTGGGCGTGTTCCATGCATTCGAGTCCTGGAACCAGGCTGGAACACTATCCGTATCCTGGGCGTGTGCTCTGGCCTCGGGCCTGTCCTGACCTGTCCCTGGGGTCTATGTATAGACAATGATGGGGATGTTTTGGTTGCTAATTGGGGGAAGCAAAAGCACTGTGTGCTCATTTATCCATCCAAAGGTGTGGGCTGGCCTCTGATTACCGACAACCTTAGCAGCCCACGAGGTCTGTCGCTTCTACCTGATGGACATGTGGTCGTATCAGACAGCATGAATCACTGCATCAAGATCTATCGCTACAAGTGAACAGCACTGGATGATGGATACAGAAAATAAAAGAAATATGAACAGTATCACAGCTGATTATGTTTGAATAGTTAATTTGAAACTTTTGAAGTGAAATTCTGTGGAAAGGTTATGAATATTTAATATTTTTCCTGTTGTAGATACATAATGTTTTTACCAACCTAAGTTTGGAAAAACTAAGTTAGTCTAAACGGGGCCAGGACCACAGGAGATTGCTGCTGTCTTAAAACAATCCCAGCCTCAAAACTTTCACAGTGATTCATGTGAATTCTACTTTTTAAACTTTTGCCGGTTTTGCCTTAAATGGTGATTCTGTCAGAAATATTACAGCATTCCTGCTGGAGGTGCCCCTGGCTGTTGCTTCAGCTGTTTGAGCTCACAAATGACCATAGAAAAGTAAATGATTGTGTTATGCAAAACTCACAGCAATAAAAAAAAAAAACTACAAATTTTAAAGCTTGGAATTATTTTTTAGATGGCAGCATTTCACTTTGGTTTTGTTACTGAACTAGTTGTTAATTTAACAACTAGTTTTAACTATTTAACTATTTCTCCATCAGTTAAAGAGATATCTGCAACAGGTAAGGTATTAATTGTTCATCACAGTTTTAAAGAACCCTACGTCAAAAAAATCAAAACTGTGACTATAAATCCTTATAACAACTTCTACTTCTTACATGGTTTAAACTGATATATGTAATAATGCTTATTGACACGTTATGATTTTTCTTATACTAAAGACGATTACATACAAAGTTACTGTAGGGTATAAAATAACATATTTTAAAAATATTTCCCAAGGTTTGTCTTTGTAATAAATTATAATCGCTCAAAGACATCCTTATTACTGAGAGCATTGTAAAATTATTTTTTTTGTGTGTGTCATACTCCATTATAACTTTATCATAACAAATTTAAAACTTAGTGTATTTGTGCTACTAATTTAGTGGATCAAACAGTATAAGTAATGTCAGCACAAGTACTGGTTGATGACTTTGTACTTCCAGTTTCCCTGCGTAAGAAGCACGATGTGATCTTGCACAATTTTTTATTGATTCTGGCACTTTCTGTACTTGTACCATACCCCACAATCTCAAAGGTTGTTTCATTTGCTAAAGTTCCCACATGTATAGTTAAAATACCCCTCCCCCCCCCACACACACACACACACACACACACACAGACACACACACACACAATCTAATCAAACAGAAAAATGGAACAAAAAGAGGTTGAAGATCTTGATTTAAAAATACATTTTGTAAATAATTAACCAAACTGATCAATTTTCCTGTGTAAGAGACAACTTCTGTTTCTCTTCATATCCAGATAGTAGCATATGTATACTGTCCTACTTGTAAAGACAATAATAAAGATGAATGAATAATAATGCATGATTCTAATTTACTCTGAAAATTTTGCCATTTTGCAACAACAGAACTTCCACGTTGATGTTTTGTACAAACACACTGCCGAGCTCATGCAACCCCAGAGTTTCCTAACATGTCCACCCCCACATGTCAACATGCACTTAGGTTTCAGAATAAAAGCGCAGGTTTCACGGCTCTCCTCCACCTTTGGGGACTTCAGCGGGACAAAAACCATGGATCTGGTCACTAAAACTCTGTTTTTGTGCTTAGCATTTGCCCTCAGGGAGGCAGCGCCCGTGTGAGTACTCAGAAACTCCATTTACTGTGAGGTTTCATAGTCATGTTTTACAGGTCTGAGAGGCAGATTTTTAAAAATATTTTCAAAATATTTTCAAACCCTTGAATGAGAGAAGCGCAGAAAATTAACTTTTTATTTGTCATCCACAGGCAGGACTCAGCAAATGGTGAGTTTGTTACAGAGCATGGCCATGCAACACTCTCCTATGCTTATATTTGATTATAAATACATATCATCCAATTTTACTCACAAGTTAATAATTATGTTATTTTTATCCCGGGAATAAAGATGCTGCTGTGCCAGACCGGTGCACAGGTATTGAGTTTGATGCCATTACTCCCGATGATAAAGGAAATGCTCTTTTCTTCAAAGGTGTGAAAAACTTCTTATCTCTTTTCACATAAGTGTTAGCAATATTCTTGTTTCAGGTTCTTGTTAAAATAGAACACCTGAAAGAGTGCATATGTTGTGTTTTTCCAAACAAAAAACTTGTGATATTTTCTCCACAGACGGTCACATTTGGAAGGGTTTCCATGGACCAGCGCAGCTCTCCAGTGAGCACTTCAAGGAGCTCACTGGTCACGTAGACGCTGCTTTCCGCATGCACAACACAGGGAACCCAGACGACCACGATCACATCTACCTTTTCATGGTATGGTTCACAGACACCATTAGTTGTGATTGCAGGGAATGGGGAAATAAAATATGAACTAATTTTCATTGTGGCCATTCATTTAATCTCCAGGGTGACAAAGTGTTCAGTTACTTCAACCAAAGTCTGGAGGAAGGGTATCCAAAACAAATCCAAGAGGATTTTCCTGGAGTCCCTGCTCACCTGGACGCTGCTGTGGAGTGTCCCAAAGGAGAGTGCATAGCTGATTCAGTTCTGTTTTTTAAAGGTATGTTGTGTCGTGCTCAGCTGAAGATATTTATCTCAGTGAGAAAACAAAAACAATAAATGAAAATCAAATCTGCACACTAAATAAAATCTAGCTGTGATTAGATCACTTTTCATGATTATTTAACACTAATTTGCAATTAAAAACAGCTCACAAGGTTTTGGTGCTGCTGTTAAAAAAAAGTTGTGAACAATTATTGTTTTGTAGATAGCTCCTGTCATGTATGAATGTTTTTAACTTATGTCTGTGAAACAAATCAACCATAAAGGATAATAAAGATTCTTGAACTCAAACGATCTCAGTTTGGAGAAAGAAATGCTTAAAACTGACTTCACTGACAAGCTACCTGCTGTTCCAAGTGGAGCCCAGACCAAAATGGATTGCTGTCACCTTAAAACAACTATAAGCTCAAAAATTTAAAAATAATAATACCTCAGCATTGAAAAATTCTTCTTTGTGACTCATTTTGTTAGCACAGGTCAGATGTATACCTGGTACTTACTCTTTAAATTCATATTAACAAATCACTCTGTAACACAGCCTGGTCCATGTAGGTACCTGATATGTACCTGGTAAGTACAAGGCTGTGTTTTGCATGACTACAGAAAAGAACTTGCTCAAGGAGAATCTTTACCTAAAAATGGTTTTGTCTGTTTTTTGATGTGTCATTAATCTGTTCTCGTCCTCTAGTGGCATGGCACAGGTAATTCAACATTTTTGTTAGACTATAGAGACGTAACAATAAAAAAAAAACAGAAAAAAAAAGAAACATATCAGTTTAGATTATCAAGAGTAGTGTAGACGGGGTCTTAAGCTCATTTACCTAAAACTGAGGTTGTTCAGCTGCTCTCTACAAGAGGTAGGATCTGAACTATCGTTTAAAGTATAAATTTGGGCAAAAGAATATCAGTCCAGGTAAAGAACCATGATAACATAAAATATAGTCAAATAATGATATTTGAAGTGGTTACCTTCTTAATAGTTATTTTCCCCTCTACAGGGCAAGATGTGTATGTTTATGATATAACCACAAAAACAGTGAAGACGAAGGCGTGGTCCCATCTGCCCAGCTGCACCTCTATTTTCCGATGGCTGGAACACTACTACTGTTTCCACGGACACAACTTCACCCGTTTCCATCCAGTAACAGGAGAGGTGGTCGGTGAATACCCCAAAGACACTCGCAATTACTTTATGCGCTGTCCTAACTTTGGTGGGTTGTTCGACAAACTGCATTGTTTTGCACAAGAAACAACAAATACTTGACTGTCGTATTTTTTAAAACACCTGTAATATTTTCTGTTTGCCTGCAGGTCATGGAAGTAATCATAAACCCGTTAAATGTAGCGAAGTCAAACTTGATGCCGCCACCACAGATGATACAGGCAGAACTTACTTCTTCTCAGGTAGGCAGTAAGGCCACTTCTGAGCCATAAGGGGAAATTCTTCTCAACAACTACTCAACCTGGCAAACGTCTATAAAGGTGCTAACGTTAGTTTGCAAAGGTTTGGAAAAAAAAATGCCAGCTTAGACTTTTTATTGTTGTTCAGCTAAACTGCAATTTGGGACAAAAATTGTAAAAGTTACCATTCGCAGCAGAACGGAGATAAAAGCATTCTGGACCCTGGAGAAATCACAGACGTCCAGCTCCTGACAGGCCTTTTGTATTGTAAGAATATGAAACTAGCTCTGAACCTCTCACAGCAATCCCAAAATTGGAAGAGAGGCTTAACTTAGTTAACCTCTCTACTGATTCCAATCCAAAGTAACCTTGATTGATTTCCTTTAAGGTATGATAGACAATAGTTACAGCATTTGAAAATGAAACAATATATTTGAAGGTGCATCATTATTGTCATTTGACCAATTTTGAGATAAGTTTAGTCTTGCAAGAAAGCTTTGTTTTTTCTTTTTTAGATATATTTAGCTTTCACACTTTACATTCTGAAAAACTACCTTCAACATCAATGAGTCCTCAGTAATAAAACAAATTGTCAAAAGCCATTAACTTAATGTTTTAAGTCAAACAGAGGTATTGTAAATCCAGGATGCTACCCATTTTTGACTAAATGAACTTTGGGTTATAATTAAAGAGGCACAATGGGATGTTATATGGGCAAATACAACAGATACACAGAAATGTGTCCAAGTGTGCTAGGCTGTTGTAGTTTAAAAGCTTACATCGTATCGCCCAACAAGAGACATAAAATGAAACCCCAGCTTTCACCTTTGCACTTATACTCATTGGTCCTGTCTTTAAATACAAGCATATTGGATAGATATTTTGCAGGATTTAGGAAATATTTTTTTTTGTGGCTTTACACATGAACCCATTATTGTTGCTCTTGGACCATCCAAGTCAAGATGAGAATGTAATTGGTGCTAATTTTAGTAGGTTGTATGATTACTTAACATTTCTTAATGCCTCTAAAAACCAAACTGACATAGGTTGAAGGTTTGAACCCCATACCTTCAGTTTTCAAGTTCTAAATTGGCCTCAAAACTTTTAGTGGAATACTCAACCAGTTATGAACCCCATTTCTTGCACCCTGCCTCTAATACTGAATTATACTAGACCAATAGGCTCATGGAGATATGACTTTAGGTCTGTTGCACAAGTCTTCACTTGGAATGTTGTTCAATCTGTTCAGGGTCCTCCTACATGCGTCAAGACACCCACCGTGATGGCTTTCACAATTTCCCAATAATCAGAGGATGGAAAGAAGTGACCAACGGCGTTGATGCTGTTTTCTCTTACACCAACAAAATCTACTTGATTAAGGTAGACCTCATTCTCAATCCCTCCCAATTCCTGTGTTGAAACAAAAATGAATGTAAATGCTCATTACTTTCCAAACATCTGCAGGGTGATCAGATTTACATTTATAAAGCAGATGCTCACTTCACCCTGATTGAAGGCTACCCAAAAACAGTCAAGGAGGAGCTTGGCATCGAGGGGCATGTGGATGCTGCTTTTGTATGTCCGACTGAAAACGTAGCTCATATTTTCCAAGGTAAGACTTCAAATTTTTTATCTATAATTATAGGTAACTAAAAAGATCAAATACAGTTGTGGTAAGTTTCCATCCACTCATTGTGGGCATGAATCGTAGTCTTAATTTTGGACTTTAAATGACTGATTTGAACCATTCTTTTCACAAGATGGAATGATTATTCAACATAAAACTTCAATCATTTTTAAAACTTAAAAGTTAATTTGGTGTTTGGGATCATTGTTCTGTTGGAACACCCAATTGTTTCAACCTTCTAGCTGTTGTTTTAAGATTAGGTTAAAGAGTTTGAAAGGAGTCCTCCTCCTTCATTGTTCCATTTGCAATGCACCAGTACCACAGCATGATGTTACCACCACCATGCTTGGCAGCTGGTACAGTGTTCACAGGTTTGAAAGCTCTTTTAAATGTACTTCTTGTCACTGTGGCCAGATAGCTCAGTCAAAAACCTTTTACTAGAAGACATTTGGCTTGTCCATCTTGAAGGTGTCTCTTTTGGATCAGGAGCTTCTTTCTTGGTCCTCTCAGTCCACAGTGACATAAAACTGACTTCACTGTGGACAGAAACAGTGATGTTCCAGCAGTTTTAAGTCAATGGTAGGCTTGAGCCTTGGTGGGTCCTTGGTCATTCCTGAACATCTGAAACCATGTCCTTTTAACTAAGGGTGACAGCTCGGGTTGTCTTTTAGATCTTGGCAAAGTGGTGAAACATCTGAATAATTTGTACGTATGTACAAATGTTTGAACTGATGATCTTGCAATATAAAGTTGTTGAGAAAAGATTCCAAAATATTTTCCCAACTTGTTTAAATTTCTCAGTTCTCCAGTTCTCCTTCTTAGATCTTCAATGACTGTTTTGGACTGGCTCACTGTGCTGAGTATTGGTCAATGCAGTGAGTGTTGTTCAACAAGTCCAAAGAGAAACTACCAGCTGCAGTCAATCATAATCATTAACAAGAAGCTAATAGGCCTTAGTCTTGTCAAGTTAAGACATGTAGATCCTTCAGCACCACTTTTAAAAATAGGTGAAAGTATGTATGTATTTGAACCTGTATGTATAAAATTGAACTTGCATGGATTAGAGAAAATCCACTTTGAATTCAAACATGTGCTCCTAGTACTTGTTTTTTAAAAATCACTGCTGTTGTATATAGTATTTAAAATCATTCCACCCTGGGGAAAGACCTACTGAAACAAGCGTTTTAAAGCCCAAAATTATTATAGCATCCGTGTCTATGATGAGCTGATGTAAACTTCTTACTGCATCCAAATAAACATTTGATTGATGGTAAAATATTAACAAACACTTCTGCTCACATTTCTTTTAACAGGAAATAGGATGCGGGACGTTGATCTCACTGCCACTCCCAGGATTATTGTCCAAGATCGGCCATTGCCCCTGTCCGACATTGATGCTGGTCTGTGTGGTGCAGATGGGATTAAACTTTTCAAAGGCTCACAGTATTACAGCTATGAAAGCCCTATGATACTGGCGATGGGCAGGATCGCTCCCAGACCTGCACACATCACCTCAGCAATGATGGCGTGCGAGGATTAGGAATCAAAATAATTCAAAGAGCCACCAAAAATCAATTAAAAGCAAATGAAAACTGCAAGAAGATAGTTATTTAAATTACTGCACATGTTGACGAAAACAAAATAAATAAATTGATGCTGAATTTTGGAAAAAGCCTTGTTTCATCCAACTGAGTTTGACTTTTTGGTGAATAAAAAGTAAACCACAGAACTGCAATATGAAGTGTAAATGATTCTTTTCTGTCTTCCTTTTTTTTCACAGAACAAATATTGGTATCTAGAATTTAACTCTGCACTTGTGAATCTGAGTGATTTGAAATGTGTGATTCTAAAGACATGTCAAAGTTTGCCCACTAGAGGACCCACTGCACAAAAGAAAGTACTACATCTGAAAGTCACTGTTCAATTAAACTAGCTGCAGTTTTATGAAGACTGTTGAAATCTTAACTTCTCCATCTATACACCTTGTATAAATGTGGTATTTCACTTGATTTCAGCTGAAGTCTTAGTATCTCAAGTTTAATTACCCATATCTGGTTGAAGGATACTGCATCCTCCCAAATTAGTAAAATTAAGGTCAAGGAATTAACCTTAAACCTATCTAGTAAAGAGCAATGTGACTTTAATTCAAGTGGAATTAAGGCTACAATTATTAAAAGATAACATTTTCAGCTGTCTATGTTACCATAGCAGCAAATCAGAGCAACACCCCTCGAATATGTGTGCAGGCTACAATGGGAACTAAAAATAAAATGAAACTAACTAATCTGAATCTATATTATCAATCAGGCACTCTTAAGAAAATACAAATCGGGATATTTTTCCACATAAGGACTTTAGTGTTGGTGATTTGCTCTATTCAAAATGTTGAAGTATCAAATTATTCTTGTCTTGTATTTTGAAAAATGTGAAAAGCTTGATTTCACGATTAACATGTCTTAAAGGAAATTGTGCTCAGTCTTTGAAAAAGCTTTGTGATTATAAACGTCACATAAATTAAAACACATCAGTAACTGCTGGACTATAATAGTTTACGCAGCTTAAAAACAAGTAAAGTTTTGAGCTGATCCTGTCCTGGTCCTTCTCTGTGGTCAGAAAAGAAATAAACCCATGTGGGGTTTGATCCAAGGTCAGTTTATACAACCTGAATACTCCATATAAAGAATGAATGTATGTATTTTAAAAGAAAACACTATCAGACTATCCATACATTTATTAGTTTATCTATTTGTTCATCCATTTATTTATCCATTCATCTTATTATCTGTTAGTCTGCTCATCCACCCATGAGCTAGTCCATCCATCCATGACATGTACTCTGGGACAAGGTCACAAGAGACACAGTGATAAACAGACCTTCTTTCTAACCATCTCCTCTCCTAACCCAGAGAGGCACCAAGACAATCCCAGTCCTAAGTGTTAAGCCTCTGTCAAGTCCTCATTTGTTCCAATGCTTCTCTCTCTCTATAAAAAAGTCCAAAAGACATCACCTGGTAGACATCTGGAAGGCATTCTTACCAGCTGCCCTAATACTGGCTCCTTTTGATGCTGAGGAGAAAAATACTCTACTCTGAGTACGTTCCTTTTGATAAAAAAGTTTGAAAATTGTGTTGAGGTATCATGCAAAAAAAAAAGCATTTCAACACATGGTCAGGTATTTTCCTTGGATATAGCTTAAATGGATTCATGTTTGCTTAGAGTGAACTTCAGCTGATAGTGTCACAACAGTATACAAAGCATATTTTATGACCTTTGGATACACTGTACTGGCATTTATTATAAATCTGTTAGCATATTTATTAGTGTTTGAATTCTCTCTTTAAGAGAAAATAAACTAATTTATTGTAATCTTTTAAAACATACAACTGTCAATGTTGCTACAGTCTTTGCAATAGCAATGCTTTTACTTTTCTATCCTATAATACTACAAAATCATTTGTATGTATTGATGTGAAATTGGTTTAAAAAATGGTAAATATGTCCTAACTCATTATTATAACATAGTGTTTTACCAAAGTGTCTGAGCTCATGCTGAAGCATATGGACCCATATCCTGCAGGCTGTCCAGAGGTTGGGACAGCATTAGTAGGCATTCAAGGCCTTTTCACTCCCTGGAGAGGTTTTTGTTGAACAAAATCCCTGGGACTTTCAGCAAGCACAAAGGAAGCGCTGGCCTCAGCACAGCTTCATAGCCGAGACCACAAGGACACACATGCAGGCAAACATACATAAAAACAAAGACATTACCGTAGATGCAAACATGCTTGGCAGACCATATGAGCTGTTTCATCGCACATCTTTCTCAATAATCAAAACCTCTTTGGAAAAGACCGATTATTGTACTAAAATAATTTATATTCACTCATTGTTGATTTATTTAATTTATTCAAATACCTTGGCAACCTCTTCTAAGGTAATGAACTTGCCTTTCCCTGAGTCTGGACTTCCACCACTCAACAATAGCTCCGGTCTAGGTCTGCAGTTGTTCGCCCAAAATAAAGCACAGCCTGGGGTGGGCTCTGCTTTTCCTTTTGCAAGTCGTCAAATGACTTTCCAAAACCTTTTTGAGTTAAATCAAAAGTCCTTTTCCATGGCCATGAATTCCTACCTTGCTCAAGTTTTTTGCTTCCACAATAACAGAAGCATCAGTCCTTCTGGCCACTTGGTACCTGTGAGCTGCTTCAGGAGTTCTCAGGGACAACTAAACCATGAAGGCCTCATTCTTCTAATTTAAGACTTATGTTACTGCTAGTGTCCACCAACAGACTTCTGACCACAGATTCTGGAAGGTGCTTCTGCAATGGAGGTCCTGAGCATGACACATTCAGAGTTCATGTCCCCAACCTACCTTGGACCACATGAAAACTACCCCAACAGTGAGATATTACAGGGCCTCTGCCAGACGTTTGCAGCGTGCCTTCACTACATTTAAGGTGCTTCAGGTCAGTCAGGCAGCCTCTTCTGCCAAAAGGTGTAATCAGTTGACAGTTTTGCTCCTCTTTTTACTTGTGTGTCCAAAACATAGGGCAGCCTGTCTGATGATATGACTATAAAGTCAATCGTCAACTTTTGGCCCAAAGTGACCAGGTAATCAAGTATATTTGTGGCCCACGCTAAAACATTGTAATTGTTATCTTCAGTCCATGCCTAGCACATTAGTTCAATAACAAAACAACACTTGAATTCAGACCAGGGACATTGTTTCTTCTAGTAACTGTCATGGTATGGGGTGAAGGATGTGAACCCAGTATGCAGACTCATGATGAAAATAAACTAATTTATTTAGAAACAAAAACAAAGAGCTGACGGGGCAACAAACAAAACCTAAACTAAACCAGGAACTAAACAGGAACAAGACAACCAGGACACAGGGGGCGACGAGAAGCAACAACAACCAGAAATAGAGCACATTGGAGAGGCAAGAATACGACAATGAACCAGCAAGTAAGTGGAGAAAGTGACCGGGTATTAAAGACAGGATAATGATGGGAAGTGGGCACAGGTGAGTGATTACAGTTGTAGGCAGGTGGAGATGGGTGTGACAGGAAAACCAGAGACTGACTGAGGAGTGGATGTAGCAGGAAACACAGACATGAGGAACAAGAACTGAAGACCAGGATAAACACAGGAACCAAATAATTAAAACAGAAAACACAATATAAACCCAACCCCTGACAGTAACTCACCTCTTGGTGACTTTATCATTGCCTACATGAGCACTGAGGTTTCCCAGGAGACTGACAAAAACTTCATATGTCAGCACTTCCAAGGCACCATCCAGAGACTCAAAGAAAGCTGCGTAAACTACATGAACACAGTCCAAACCTTCCCTCTTGCAGCTCAAAGCAACAGACAGAAGAACCTCTTTTTTCACCAGAGAGAACTTCATCACCAAGGAGCTCTTGCCCCGTGTTTCTTCTCCTCAGAGCTTCGAAGTCTGACAGAGTCCAGCACCTCTCCATGGAGTTGGATTCCAAATCTCAAGCTGTACTTGGAGATGAGCCCAACTGCATATTCTTAGTATCACTTAACACAAATACTCCAGTGTACTCCACTTTAAATCCATTCAATAAATTATCTTATGCTAAGGCAGCACTATGTTGAACAAAACTTAACTAAAAGTAATAAACTCACCTATGTATGTGCAAATGTATTACAATTTTTATCGAGTGAAATGTCAAATAATATAACTACTGTCATGCAATCTTAAATAACTGATTTTTGATCACATTGTTGACTCATGTTTTGCCCATTTATGATGAAAAACTTCTCAGATGGTTTTGTGTTCTGAATCCTAAAATAATCAAGAACAAATAGATACGGTACAAAAAGTTTATTCGGAAACCATTCTGTAAACATTTGAGGTAAATGAACATTTACATCAATGTGTTCTTTTTAACAAAATGTTCAGACCTTTTGGTTCAGAGACAAGTCATTTTACAAGGGGGGTGATGGGGATAGCATGAGTTATTCTTCATTTGAAACAAGTGAGATATTTCAGCCTACTCGTAGGGGAGCCACAATCTTTCCATCACACAAACTCCTTATGTTTAATTTTAAAGACTATTCAAGGCACATTTATGGTTTACAACCTGATCAGCCAAAAGTGTTTTAATATATCTTCAGGACAGAACATGAACAATCACTGAGGGTCCATTTGTCATCCATTTCAAGACTAATCTTTGTTTCATTTTCAGAAATAACAAAAAATATGCTAATACCCCACATTTTAAAAGTACTAACTAGTACAGCTTAAAACAACATTATGAAAGAACGGTCTTAGCAAAACAAAACTGTAAAGTAAACCTTGTTTCAACAACCTTTTAGACAAAGTTAATTGTTTGAGTGGAATTCTTCTCTTCTAGGATTCGTAAATGGGTCATGAAAAATAAGTTGTTTTTTTTTCCCACAAATGTCTTTGGTTTTGGCAAATATCTTTGGTTATATTACACATGCCACATCTAATTTCTGAACAATAATACAACAGATGTGCCAAAGTAATGTCTATAGTCCTGTTACTTTTAATTTATTTAGCAGCTGCCTTTACAACAAGATGGAAGTCAGTCATTGTGAAATTGGTTTGTAGAGTAACTGATATTAGCCATTGCTCAGTTTCATAAAAACTGTATTACTGTGTCTTTATGATGACCAAAAGCACAATAACACAAGTTGATTTGATTGTCTATATCTCAGGCTCCTTAACATCAAACTGTTAGACTTTCCTAACTCATAACTCTAACTAGTTTTAAAATCTTACTGGCAAAAGAGCACCATGGTTCTTCATATTTAGTGTTGCCCCCTGCACCAATAGGATGTTTTGCAGTGCAGTAATTGCTTGGCAAAGTAGATGATGGTGCATGGTGACTTTAATCATCACCATAAACCAAATTATCTGGAGTACCCAGTGAAAACCAAAACACCCGGAGTACCTGGAGAAAACTGGAGTACCCAAAGAAACCCAGAGTATTCAGTGAAAACCAAAGTACTTTGAGGAAACTTGAGCACCTGAAGAAAACTGAAGTACCTGGGAAAAACCAGAGTATCCAGTAGAAACTTAAAAAAAAGTTCCTGAAGAAACCTGTAGTACCAAGTAGAAACTGCAGTACTCGGAGTAAACTGAATTACCTAGAGAAAACAAGATTACTTGATTAAAATCGGAGTAGTTGGAGAAAAACCATGATAAACAGAGTACTAGTAGAAAACTGGAAACCAGAGTACTTGAAGGACAAGGAATGCCCAGAAAAAAACAAAGTACCTGGAGTAAACTAGAGTACGTGGAGAAAACTAGAGTGCCTGCAGAATATCAGTGTACCTGGACTAAGCCGGAGTACCCGGCTGAAACCGGATGAAACTGGACTTTCAGAAAAAACAAAAAAACAAACAAAAATACAGGAAGAAACTTGAGTACTCTGAGAAAACAAAGTACCCAGGAAAAACCCATGTGCAAAAACAACATGTAAACCCCACGCAGAAACATCTGAGTTGAGACGTGTACAACCGTGCAGCCCAGTAAAGTCATCACACATTTGGCAGACACATTCAAATCAAAATTCATCCAGTAAAAATAAATACTAGATTGGTGCTAAAATTAAGATTGAAACTTGTGTTATACATTTTTATCAAACAGCCTAAAGGTAATTCCAAATAGCCATGAATGCAGCTGAGTGAACTCTCATTGGTAAACTTGTTATTAAACAATAAAAACTATATCAAGCACTTTAAAACAGATGTAGAAGGAAATTAAAATAAATGCAACTACTACTTTTATTATTTCAATAAAAATGTACTAATAAGATCATGACCCGTAAGTTTGAAATACCTAAAATATGTATTTTTTCAAGTATTTGAATAATAATTAATGATTTTTTGTGCCCAAAAGGAGCCCACAAAAATTATAATCCCAAAAGGTGGTTTACCTCAAACTATCCTACGTTGGTTCTGCTGCACTAAAGTGCATTCCTGTTCCAGAAGAATTAAATAAATTAGGTAAATTAGTTTTTGGAAGTTGCTACTTGGCAACATAAGTGAACCTACACCATATTCACCATATTCTGTATTACTTTTTTTTTTCTTTTATTTTGGCAGGAATTGATAAATAAAATGGAAGAAAAAAACATTCCTTTGTGCAATGTCTAAAAAACAAAAACACTTTTTAGATTATATTTCTTTCCTTAAAAAATCCATAGGCTACAATATTTTCTGCAACTAATCTAAAAAGTTAATTTACAGTTTTGTAACACACTGCAAACACAATCAGTAAAGAAATCATGCAAGTTTTTAAGCTTCAAATTGCTCTTAAAAGAAAAAAAGGAGCTCATCTTCTGTTTTTTGTTGTTTCAACTCTGAACATAGAACTCACTAAATAGGCAAAGTCAGAAAATGCAAAACCACTTTTTTATTCTTGGTTTTTCTGGTGAAAATCTACATTGCAGCTTGATCATAGATAAACCTTTATAAAATGTAGTTCTATATAACACCTTGTGGTGTTCATGAATGCTACTATTTATTATATTTACATATTTATAGACTTTATAGAGTTGAACCCTGATGTAACTGCAGATGTCATTTTGTAAACGTTAAAACAAGATACCTAAAAACGCACATGGTCACAGCCTGAAAAGCCTAAGGACTTTGTGTCTCAGGGTGGGAAGTGCCATTTGCTCTGTGCTAACACTGGTGCATCCCTCCTTCATTGAAACTACAGGCTGCATGGAAGCATTTCATTAAAACAACAAATGTTACCAGACCCACAGATCGATCAGTTCCATCATCACAAAAAAATTAATAAGTAAATGAAAAGTAACAAAATAAAAGTGCAAACCTCTTTTCAAATGTCTCTTAAGAAAGAAACAAAATAAATACTTAAATGAAAAAATAAAGTACCGTCACTTCTGTGTTCCAAAAGCCAGTTTGTCTAATCATCATCATCATCACGAGTACAATCCATCCTTTAGTTTCTGCTGTCCATATGTATACACTATATGTGTGTAGATGTATGTAAGTGTGTATGCTTGTAATTTAAGTAATATTACATTTTTAACTAATATTCCTCACTAATGAACGTATATTCAGAACATTATGCCTTTTTGGTGGGAGATTTGAGTTTTTCAGCTTCTCTGCTAACCTTGTTGCTGAACTTTTGAACTGAGCTTTTGAAAATATAAATATTTTCTATATTTCTTAAAGTAAAATGATTAACAGTTTGGCTGAGAGTTAGATCAATACCCTTCACATGTTTGAGTGTTAACTACAAAGATGAAAACAATAAACAGATAGCTAAGCTTAGCGTAAACGCTAGACGCAGGGCAAACAGCAAGCCTAGCCATGATGCAGTAGGCTAAAAAGAGCGGGAAAAACACATTCATGTTCTATCCTGAAAAAGCCGGTTAATTCAACTAGCATCAGAGTCAAGAGAGCAACTAAATATCTTAAATATGACAAAAGAATATAGCTCACATGTGAGCAATTGTCTAATTTTCTTGAATCATATACAAATAAGATTGTAAACACATTTTTCAAAAGTAGAAACTAGTCCTAATAAACAGGGACTTTAAGGAGCTAGATTTACTGTATAGAAAATGAGTTATTATGTCAGAGAGTTGTAATTATTGCAAACTGTGGTTCACCACAGATACAATCATGCTATCCACTTACAGGTAGCCTCAAACAGAAAGACTGAAAGTCAACATGAAGCCGTCTTACAGGTAAAAGTAGTTGCTACCAGTTTTAGTCTTCACGTGTGAGGTTTCAACAAATTAATGTGGTTTTATGTTCACTCATTTAACCATATTAAAACCCATAGATGTCAAAACCTCATTTGGAAGGGGGACCTGATAAAAAGAAGAAGTGAGCTGTGTCCATTCTTGCAGTCCCCAATTGCAAGAGGTTTTAAAAACGAGCATTTGGACTTCTGTGTTCCTAACAGTGGCATGGCCTTTGGAGTCAAAGCTGATAAGTCTTCATTTAGTACACTGACAGGGAGGAAATGGATGGAACAGTCTTTTCTGGAAAAAGCAGAGGTCCGTTCTGCCTGAAATTCTGCAGATCCATCAGTGCATGAGGTCAAACACTTTATGCTGGACTTTACAAATTTGTGTTCACGTTAGCAAATTATGTCTTTCCAGTGTATAAAATTCAAGGCAGTGCTTTATTTTCTCAATATCTCGGCCAAAGAAATGGCTTGATCCATTTCTGTCTGGCACTGTAGCCTTTGTTGCTCACTCCTGATGTTCCCTTGTCCTGTTCTTGTCAGAAAATTTGGATTCTGATTTGAATATTTTAGTTTGCACTTAAAACTAAATACAAATGGGGGCATAATTACGAGTAGCACTGGTGATCCTAGCTAAACATTAAGTTGCTCTGTGTCCACAAATTGTTAGTAGAAATTTTTGCCACTGAGCTTTAAAGTGGCTTGGGTTAGATAGTTCATTGTTTCCTGCGTCCATGCTAATATCAGTGGACTGATTCTTCAGCCCTGTAGTTATCACACAAAAGCAATATTATTGGTCTTCTAATCTGACTCTCACACAAAATGTTTACCTTATGATGTCATTTGCTTCTTGTAGCAAAAGGCCAGTTTTTACAATATGCTTGGGTGCAATTATATGCTACTGTGCATATGTGTACATATTGCATCTCTTAAAGAGCATGTATACATTATTGTGTCAATGTTTGAGTTTGTACTTTTCAGCTAAACTGCCAGATCATCAGGGCGAGCTCGAGGACCGCCACTCTTGATTCCTCGACTTGGCTTCCTGAAGTCTGTTCCTGCAGCTGCAGGAGGCTGATGCATCTCTGCCCTGGTTACCACTGTGAAGTCATCCCATGGCACCATGCAAGGTGCTGTGGCAACAGTGATTTCCTCATCCACCTCTGTCTCCTCTGGTGCGAGGGAGGAAAGTGGAGTATTTAGAGGGAGTGTGGGAAACATGGAGAGCTGCTTTTCCTGCAAAGGTGCCATGTCATCCTCAGTAGAGGAGGAGCCAGAGGCAAGAGGAGAGGAAAGAGAAGGGGGATACGAGGGGGAAAGTTTTCCATTCAGACTGTGAAGCTCCAAAGCCGTGTTGTTCCAGTTGTGCTCCATCTCTACCAGGTGTCCATGGCTTCCCAAACTCTCACTGTTATCATAAAAAGAAGGAGGCAATGCCTCTAACAGGAAGTCATCCGACTGGAACGCAGCACCATCCAATGTAGATCCTGCAGGAGTAGGTGTGGTGGCGATGCCATGGTTTAAGGAGATCACTGTGTTAGAGGTCCCAGGATGACTGTAAGCTCCTCCCTCAGTTCCTTCATACTCCACCACACTCGCGTTAGCATAAGCCGGCAAAGATTGGAGCACTGATGGAGACATCTGTTCAGAAATCATTTCTGTGCCTCCAGGCTTGTCAATGCCCAACAGTGACTGACTGTCATGAACAAACTCCTTGGTGACTCCATGCTTGACTTTCTTCCAGCCCAGGTGGTAGATCTCTAGTAGGTTGAGGACCAAGGAGATGCATGCCACCACAAGCATGAAGATGATGAAGATCGTCTTTTCAGTGGGCCTGGTACAACAAACAAAAGAGCAAACAGGTTTATTTTTTAAAGAAAACCAAATTTTCAGACTGTGCACATCTGAGGAGGCACTGTTAGGCCAAATTCCATTTTCTATTGTTTACCTCATGGGCCCTAATTTAAAGTCAAAAGGGGTAGTGTTTAAAAAATTCCACTACACAACGGGACACTGCTTTAAGGAGCCGATACAGCACCAGTTGTTGCAGATTACTTGTATGTAAACATAAGATGCCCATATATCAGGGTTGTCCTCAAATTATACCATTAGTATACAGTATTACCATTTACCTAGAAAGGCTTGGGATGCTGTATTAATGTATTTCATTTATGACAATTTAAACAAGTAGATGTTGTTACACACACTTTTTTTGGATACTTTGGTAGACCTTATAAATGTATTACCGCCCAACTCCACCATGCTTTGTAACTCTTTATGTAGTTTGCAAGAGACATGGCATATATTGTCATTTTTTAGATCATGTTAAGTAGGATCAACAGTATTCTCAAATGTGACACATTGGAATACACCAGACCAGACATTACAATGATTGTTTTGACAATAAGCAATTAAAGAAATATAGTACTTTTTAAAAATCTATTTTAAAAGTTTCTTAAGGCTGTGTTTGCCATCAATCAACCACTACTCCTTGTGACTTCAAATAAAGAGCCAAAGAGTAAGGGTAGCAATAAGGACAACATGGTTTAGCCTAAGTAGTAGGGGGGATGTGTAGGATTTAGCCATATATTTGAACGATGTATAAGATTGAGACCAATATGAACGAGCATTTTTTGGAGGGGAAGGCTTTAGCAAGTGAATATTAAACTATATTTTGCATGTATTACACCACTACGACTTATTGTTATAAGACTCTCAAAAATGAAACTGTCTGTCTTCAGTTCATATATTGTCAAAGCACAGAAATGAGCAAGAATGATAAAATAATCTTTCAGAAATGATACAAAACCACAATTGCTGGTGTTTTCTTCCAAAATGTTAACCATGTATATTAACAACATTAACTGGCTATTAGTTTTGGTAAATGTTACGGCCCGGTGGCCTTGGGTGTATGTTGTCTTTTTTTTCCCCTCCTCCTCCTTGTGCAGGCTCTGTTGTGGGACCATTGGATGCAATCCTTCCTGTCTCTCCTTCCTGGTCGCCGCCTACCGACGTCGTGATTGGCTGGCCAATTGACTACTCCACCTATCCCTGAGGAGGCTTGCCATATTTAAACCCTCACTTCCTTTCCCCAGGGCGGCTGTTCCTTTGTTTGAACAGTGTGCCTGGTTGCTGACTGTGTGCCTCTGATTTCAGTTTTGTCGCTTTGTTAGACTAGACAGTTTAACGTGTTGTGACTTTGTGTTTTAGAAGTATCTTGGGTTTGCTTGTTGTCTGGTACTTCTGTGCTTTGTTTGGTTTTCAGCCCTTACTTAGA
This sequence comes from Kryptolebias marmoratus, assembly GCF_001649575.2. NCBI lineage: Eukaryota > Metazoa > Chordata > Actinopteri > Cyprinodontiformes > Rivulidae > Kryptolebias > Kryptolebias marmoratus. Next base: position 13,058,129 of record NC_051452.1, on the reverse strand, counting down.
CTTTGTTAGTGAGGGACATTTTTCTTTCATGTGCTACCCACTTGTTTGAAGTTTATGTTTATTGTAACTTTACTTTTCACCCAATTCTTTAAGCTCAGCAAGAATAAACTCTTTTCCTTTTCACCACCTAAAAGAGTCTGGGAGTCTTAAATGTCACATCTTTACTCCTATGGCCGAGCTGGGACGTAACAGTAAACCTAAAGTACTTTTGTCTGTCATCTGTAATATTTATAACTAAGTATTGGCATAAGATTTTGTGAATATGTGACCTGTGTTGGCAAAATTAATCACAATGAAGATGTTTTCATTTTTACCTTTTATTATTTTCAAATTCTCCATCTCAAAAGATTCAAAATGAAAATGAAATTTGGCAATTTTCCACCTCGCCTGGCAACAGGCTAGTTTTGTTTACAAGAGAGTTAGTTTGAAAATGATTTTTATTGATTTAGAATGACGTCATCAGGAAAGCCAGCCCTATATTTTAAAAGGCAAATATCGAAGCTTCACATTGTCACCAAGCATTATATGAAGGGATTTCCCAGTGCTATGGCAGCCAGCAGAGAAAAGTTGTCAAATTCAAAGGAAATTATAAGGGTTATAAGAACAAGGATTATTTCTGATTATTAGTTGTTAGAAAATTTTGAAATAAAGGCAGATTAGGAAGACTTTATAGTATTCATTGTAGTGTGAAGTGCTTTGGGATCCCTGACTGGACTAGATGAAGTGCAAGCCATTTACCATTATATGCTATTTTAGTTACTGGGATTGCTAGATGGTATCTTTATGGACTCATGTTTAAACAAATTCTAATTACAGCAAAAATCAATATTTTCACTTATTTCGCACTACAGCCTGTGAGCATTCTGGTTCATTTAGCAGCACAGGTTACATATTGTTGTGGTCTGTACTTATTTTATTTGAACCTTGTGTCAAAACTTTACTGAAACACTTGCATGATATATATTTTTTATTGTTACTATCTTCTGCTCTGTAATACTGTGGAAAAAATCTTAATGTTTTCCCTAAAATATCCAAAAGACTGTTTCATTTTTTACGTTATGCTCATTAAAGATTGGTTTATTGGATGCTAACTCAGGATGTCCAAATGTTTGCTTGCCATCACTGAGTAAAATGTAGTTTTAACCTCACCTTTTTAGCTCATACCACTACCCAACAAATCACTCACATCAGACACTGAAAGTTGTATTTTTTTAAGACAATTCACCCAGTTATTTTAAGTAGTATTTTAAGTACGTAGTTATTCTCTCTAACCTGGAGATGAAGCAGTCCACAGTATTGGGGCAGGGCCAGCGGCGACATTTATACAGCGGACTCAGGTGGAAGCCGTAGAGGAAGTATTGTCCCAATATGAAGCCCACCTCAAACAGAGTCTTGAAGATAATATTGAAGATGTAGGTTCTTAACAACGCCCCTCGGATCCGGATCTTCCCATGCTCATCGCGGATTGGGGGTTTCTCTTTCCTCCCACCTCTTCCTCCTCCATCGGCAATCCCATTGTGATACAGAGGGTCATGGTCCTCCAGGTGCTGTCCTGCCTTTCGGAGGTCTTCCTCCCTCTCCCTTCTTTTCTCCTCCATGCGGACAATGTGGAGCACATGGCCCAGGTAGATGAGGGTGGGCGTGGAGACAAAGATAATCTGCAGCACCCAGAAACGGATGTGAGAAATGGGGAAGGCCTCGTCGTAGCAGACGTTCTCGCAACCAGGCTGCTGTGTGTTACAAGTAAAGTCTGACTGCTCGTCACCCCAAACTTCCTCAGCTGCTGCGCCCAGAACCAAAATGCGGAAAATAAAAAGGACAGTGAGCCAAACCTGGAAAGGAAATGGAAAAATCAGAAAACAGCAGTTTACAAAGAATGAAGGGAGTCAGTCATATTAAATACTCCTGCTTGTAGCTTAAGGCAAAACTCTTATGTAAGTACTTTGAATCGCCTTGTTGCTGAAAAGTGCTATATAAACAAATTTGACTTGACTTGACTATGTAATTTGGAATGCTTCATGACAATAGATAAATGAATATCTTGTTTCATAGGAAAGATTTTTTGTTGTGTTGATTTTGATGTAAACTGACATTAACGAATTGCATCATATTGTATTATCCTGAGAAGAAAAAAAGGCCTCTTTTAACTACTTACAAAAAAAGGATTGTATTGTACTGTAATAAACTGTATTGTATTGTATCATGTTGTGTCAAAGTCTTTTGTACTGTATCAAACAGTATTATGTTGTATAAACTGTATAGTGTTGTATTTTATTGTATTGTATCAAACTGTAACATATTGTATTTTAGTCTTTCATATTGTATCAACCCATGTTGTATTGTATCAGACTGTATTGTATTGTATTACTGTATATCTAAAGCACCAAGTCACAACAAAAGTCGTCTCACAGGGTATTCTACTTTTAGAAACTCTAGGAACCACAAGTAAACCTGCAGCTTGAGAGTGAAGTGCTCTGTTAGGAAAATATGGAACAACAAGATCTTTAATATAAGATGGAGCTGGATTGTTGAGAGCTTTGTTTGTTAGAAGGAAGATTTTAAATTCTTTTCTGAATTTGATAGGGAGCTATTGAATCCACACAGAAAGACCCCACATCCAACCTGGGGCTTGACATTCTTGCTGTGAAGCAACAGCGCTAACTGTTAAGCGTTGGGTTGTTGTTGTGTTAAATTGTATTATTGTTTAATGCATTATATTTAATAAATTGCACTGTATGTTAAGTTACTAGATCATCAGTGTTCATTTACTCTTGAAACCTCATGAACAGTTTAAATGAACTGGATTTCTACATAATGTCATTGATCTTTTGTTTAGTAATGTATGTATGAAATGTTCTGATTGCAGTCAGGAGTGAACATTCTGAAGAAAGCAGAAAGAAACCTTTGCTACATTAATGTTTATAGTTGGTCACCTTTCCAATCACAGTGGAGTGTTCTTGAGCATTCTCCAGCAACCGCCCCAGAAAGCTCCAGTCACCCATGCTTCACTCGATTTTCTAGCCTGAAAAGAAAAACGGCAGACTTCGGTGAAATCCTGGAGACAGTCGTTAGCAGACAGCTGAATGCTTTTTCAAACAAGTAGATTTTAAAGATTGAAAAGGAGAAGATACCATAAAAAAATCTTTACGACCTGAGCAAATACTGGTTTAAACCTGAAAATGTGTTTTTTAAACACTATGTAGTTCCAGCCTCATATAACTTTAATACTTTAGAAGTTTTACCAGCTATGTTTCAGGTGTACTCCAGTTTGTGTATACCAGTTGGATCCATTTGCAACATGCAGAACTTTATCAAACAAGATTTTATTCGCTGGAACAAGAGAACTGCTTAATGTTTAATAAGCCATTTGAAAACGTGTTCCACTGCAAGCAAATTTCTTCTTAGCCATGTGCCTAATGTCTTTTATGTTTTTGAGTTGATGGTGTGTTTTAATACCACTTGTTGGTCAGATAAGGTTAGGTTTGGTCAGATTGAGATTAAATCAGGGATTTTCTCATCTACCACCAGAAAATAAGATAGTTACCATTTTATAAACAATTAAAAACTTTGAACATGTGCAGCTTCATACAAGACCTTTAGGTTTATGGTATTTGGATTAGCTTTCTAGCTTCTTTTTATGTTTGTATGTCTGTTTGCTTTGGTTTTATTGAAAAAAGTCATGGATTTTGGGTACATTTTTCATCTAATATCTCCTGTTATTTGATCTTTTTTCTTTATAAACTAACCATAAAAGAAAGAAAGTGTCAGGATTTGGGTTTTTGTTTTGTTTTAGTTTGTTGTTTTGGTTTCCGTTGGTGTTATTTATTTTATTCTGTTATCTTGTTAGTTTTGGTTTGAGTTCCTTCTGCCTCGTGTGTCTGTGTTTGTTTCCTGTCATCACTCATGCCTCCTCAGTCATTCACTTATCTGTTTACTTGCCACGCCCATCTCCACCTGTCAGCTATTATTATCATTCACCTGTTCCCACTTACCTCATCATCCTCTGTGCTTTTATACCTTATCAATTCCCCCATCACGCTGTCGGATCATTGTTCATTTGTCCTCATCCTGTGTTTCTTCCATGCTCCTAGGTTTAGTTTATGTTTTTGTTTCGCTGCCCCGTCAGCTTTTGTTTTCATATTAATAAATCAGTTTTCATTTAGTTCCACAGTATGAGTCTGCTTTCTGGGTTCGCCTCCGTCTCCGTCGATCATGACAGAAAGCATGCAAAAAGCCTAAATTAAGTTTGGAATGTGGCATAAAAAAAAGGATACTAAAATATTGTTTGGTTGACAGTAATAAATCCATCGACCAGAGATCGAAAGAAAATATATATCTGGAAGGAATAAAATGCACTTTTAGATCCTTCTCCAACACAGATTCTGCAAAATAAAAGCAGTTTGTCTGAAGAAAAACAACACTGATGATCTTTTTTATATCAAAACAATAAATGTGCCTCTCTTACTCCAAACCAGGTAGTTAAAACAGTTCTTTTAGAGATAAGTATTTAGAATAGGGAATATCTTCTGCTGTTGTTTTCTTGTTGAACCATCGGCATCCTAGTTATCAGTGAGCTACAACCACTGTTGAAAAAATGGGATGGGTGCAGGCAAAATGGGTCAAAATGAGCACAAGTTGCTGTGCAGAAAATATGAAAATATAGATTTTTGCCATAATTGAGATTTATGTAAACATTAGTCCATAAAGTCCATCTAATGTTCCCAATAACTAAAATCAGATATAACCTTCCTAATCTATCTTTAAATTAAAGTTTTTTAACTGGTATATCTTCAGAAATATTCCTTTTACTTAGAACCATTATATTTTATTTGAAATTGACCATTTTTCTTTTCTGGCTGCGAACGTGCCAGGAAATCCCTTCATGTAATGTTTAGAGTCATTATGAAGCTTGGGGATTCCCCTTTCAAAATATTGGGCTGGAATTCCCAATGACATCACTCTCAAGGAATAAAAATCAAGTTTTCAAACCGGCACTCTGCTTAACAAAACTAGTTTGTTGCCAGGTCATAAATTGCCAAAATTCAACAAACTATGTATCATTTTGAAGCTTTTTGAGATGGAGATTTTGAAAATAATAATAACTTAAAATTGAAAAGTTTCTCATTATGATGGATTTTGCTAGCACAGGTCACAAATTTTCACTCGGGTTTACACAAAACAAAACATATGCACAAGCTGTCGGAAAAACCTAAGACAAAATTTCTGGAGTTTTAATACATATTATTGTTAAAAAGCTTTGAGACGAGTTCCAGATGCCAGTGCCAACTCTGACGACTCACACAAAGAATTTAAGAAACCTCAGAAATAATTGGAGACATTTTGGAAACTTCATCGCAGATGCTGTTCTCAATTTGTCACTAACAGTTGCAGCCAAGTAACTAACTTTGTCAGGATCTGGAGGTTTTTGGGTTTTTTGTGTTGAGTTTGTGGTTTCTTTGATTCTGTTGTTTGGTTCCTGTGTTTGGCCTTGTCTTGGTTCGGTTCTTGTTCCTTGTGTCTTTGTTTCCTGTCATCATTCACTTCTCCTCAGTCAGTCTCTTGTTTTCCTGCCATGCCCTTCTTCACTTGATCCTAGTTGTAATCATCTCACCTGTGCCCACTTCATCTAATTACCCTCTGCTTTTAAAACCTGGTCATTTCCTCCACTCACTGCTGGTTCGTTGTCGCTTCAAGCGCTGTTTGGTTCTCCTCTTGGTTTGTCTCTCGTTTCTGCTCGTGTTTCCCTGGATTTTGTTATGTTTAGTTTTGTTGCCACATCAGCCTTTGTTTTGTTCTTTTATTCTTGATAAAGTTCCTTTAAGTTCTTGTCATGAGTCTGCGCTCTGGATTCGCCTCCTTCTCTTCCCAACCTGACAAACTTAGACTTAATTTAGAAGGCTTAGGTTTACATTTTGTCCTTTATTTCTTACAGTATTCTCCTTTTTGTGTTTTGTACTGTTTTTATGGTTTAGTTTTGATCTTGACGATTTGTATTTATAACAATTTTAAAAAAGCTTATATTATTGTTGTATATATTTAAATATTTACATTACTTTTATAGTAAATTATGCTTTTATTTTCGTATTTTTGCCTTGCATTTAAAGCTCTTGAAAAAGTTTGAATTGAAAATCTATTTTAAAACAATAAAAAATTCATGTGTTTAAGTACGGTTTGCCTTAACATTGGCCACAGGTCTTCTTTGGTCAATCCAACATCTTGATTGTTTTTCAAAATAGGAGGCAAACATCTAAAATATTCTAAAAACCATCAGTCTACTGATCAACAAGACTAGTCAGTCCAAAAATCTACTCACTTCGTAGAGGACAGATACATTCATGTGGCCTCAGAATACAATCAGCACAAATAAGTTTGCAAATTAAGATGAATGTTGTTCGGTTGAGCAAACATTCACAAACTAAACAAGTGTTACACCAATATGTCGTTTTTGTGGTGTTGTTTTATAAGCCTAAAATCACTTTTAAAAAATGGACACTCACTTGCCTAGCTTGACAGACTTTTGCCTCTTCCTCCATACTCCGGGCTCCATGACTGATACTAAATATTGATAACGATTTGACAGAACATCCCTTTAAAGCCATAATAGCGGTCAAAGAGTTGTCTCTGATTCCACTGTTCTCCCTCTGATTATTTTGTCCCCAAGACTGTCCAAAGTCGACTCATCAATGTTCCAATGTAAACAAACGGCTCATAATTGTTGGCAACAAAATGCGACTCTGCTGTTTTTGCTCATTTATTACAAATTATGCCGTAGACTTTTGGTAGTGAATGATGCTTATTTAGTGTTTTCTTTAGTCACAGACAATACATATATAAAAAACTCAAAAACATGAAAAAACAGCAAATTTTGACAACTATTCTGGCTTTAAGGGTGGCCAATACAACTGAAACATGAAAATTGTAAGAAATAAACAAATTAGAAATACTAAGATTTTGCCTAACAATAACAATATGTATTTGTGTACATATTATACACACAAAAATCTGCACAATAATCATTTGCTTGTGACTATAATTCAGTGTGTGTGTGTGTGTGTGTGGTGGGGTGGGGGCTGTTGGGCTGACTGGTTCGTGGACAGTGGCTGGCCATCTGTACGAAGTGAATGACTGGATAACAAGTTGTCCCCATTGAATGTTGGACTCATCACATCCCAGGAATGCTGATGGGAGCAAATGTTTTCCTGGGATTCACTGATATGAAAACACACAAACATGTACGCACACTTTGACGGCAGCATTCATGTCTGCTGCATCAAAAAAAGAAAAAAAAATCACCTCTGAACAAAGCTGCCTACAGTTAAACATATGAAAAGTTTTATATAAAGTAAATTAAAAGACATAAAAATACAAATGTAGTTTGACTAACAGTCGTAGTTAAAGTGTGCTTCGACACATCACGCTTTAATGACATTAGGCTCAAACTTGTAAAGCAAAGATTTCCTCTAAAGTCACATCTGTATTGACTTTTCTAAAGTCTAATACTTGAATCATACTCTCAGCTACCAATGACAGATACATCCAATCTAACAAGGGCTTGTGTAGATGTACATGATGTGTCGACGTGATGAAATACCACCGATCAGGGCGGACAATAGAGAAGCTGCCAGATGGACATTGTTCTGGCTGGTGGGCGCTTTTGATGGATCAGAGGTCTTTGTGCTAAAACAGTTCAAACAGTTAACTCTTGGACTGCCATTTATGCCCTGAAACCTTTTTTTTTTTTAAAGATATGCCCACATTCAATAGCTGGAAAACATTGTCAATAAATTTCTACAAACTCCCAAGAATAAAAGCTGCACAGATCACAGGTCAAAAGTATATTTATGCATTTCATGCACATTTGTCTTATCAGCAAAACTATGCAAAGATGTAGTAGAAGTTCAAGAAAGACAATAAAGGAGAAGCAAATTAACCTATTTGGGTGTCCAAATATTCAAGAATTGAAACCTAAAACTGTTTGTTGTTAAGTTGAAGCAAACTTGACTCTCAATTATGAATGGCATGTTTCCTTGTTTCTAACAGGCAGAAAGTGATAAAAAAAGTTAATCTCATGCTAACATGACAGAATGTGTTCAAATCAAACCCAGTTTACACCTAAATAAACTGGATTAAGTCATAAATATCTAAACAGAAAGTCCTACAAATAAAAACTACTTTAGTGTCCAAAAGCAGCAGTTATTGACCACTTTAGAGGATGAATAAAGTGCCTAATTAATTAAGCATTTTTAATTTAGTTAGTAGGCTAAACATAACGTTTTTCATGTAAATCTTGTGACTAACAATTTAAGACTTGCAGTTGGTTCTTAATGTGTTTTAAATAAGAGAAACTTTAACATCAGGTGCTAGTCTAAAACCTCACAGGACTGTGTTCATTTAAAGGTTTCTGTTGTTCTGATGGCTTCCTGTTTGCCGTCTTTCCCACGGGGAAGTGAACGCACCACGAGAGGTGCTCCCTCCCATTTCAGACAGCACCATCACTCAACCTGCTTACCCTCTGAGGCACGTCTCCCTTCTGGCGGCGGGCTTCTTCTCTTCTTCTTCTTCTTTTTAGCTCCACAGGTGGGCTCAGGAGGTGGAGGGAGGGGGAGGGAGAGAGTTACACCGTGATACGAACAGAAGGATGGAGAAAGTTTGTTTTAAAGGTGTTTTAAAAAGGGGGGGGGGAGGGGGGTGCCTATGGAACCCGTCCCGCGAAGGCGAAGCTCAGCGCCTGCGTCCCGCCTGGCCAAGGCCATCCGCCTCTGTCACACACACACACACACACACTGGTGTCGCGGTGCACGGGGCGCACGAGGGGTGGTGGAGCGTGCGCGCCTAAATGTGCACCTCAGTGTCACGAGGCAGGAGCTGCTCAGGCATCACATTCCTGACAAACCAGTGAGAGGGAGAGAGAATAAACCGAATACAAGTCAGCTTTACAGTTCAGTCCTTTTAAAGTGGGGTCCTGTGGTGAAATTACGAACAATTATTGTCTTACCTGCTGCAGATAGCTTCTGGGACGACCTTAGTTTAGGGGAATAGAGTTTGATTTGGATCAAACTGACGAGCTAAAGGCTAGTATGAGCAGAGCCAAGATTACAGTAGACTGCTGCAGTCCTAAAGCAGCTCAGATCTCCAGAATTATTGCATCATTTTTTCACCTCCACCAAGGATGATGTTTTCAGTTGTGTTGGTTTGTTTTGTTTGTCTGCCTGTCTGGTAATAATATTACTTAAAAACTAATGAACAGATTTTAATGAAATGTTCAGGAAATGTTGGGATTGTCACAAAAAACAAGTGATTCAATTTCGGTGACAATCAAAGTTCAAGGTCAATGGTGACTCCCGTGCTCTAACTCAGTTATTCCCACTTCTTGTCCTTGAGGAACACTATCCTGCGTGTTTTAGTTGTTTCCCTGCTTTGACACCTGATTTAAATGAGTGAGTGACTAACATGCTTCTGCAGAACTTGAAGACCTGCAGAAGAGCAGGGAAACAATGAAAACATGGAGGATAGTGTGGGAGACACGGCTCTAACTCTGCAACTGTTTAACGTAGGAATGTCAAACTGCACAGCTGGACACCTCATGGGTCAAGGATGATCCCTATTGATTTCAAGGTCAAGGGGTCAAAGACACAGGTGACCACTTTGGTGAAACCTTGTTATCTCTGCCAAGGAAGTTATGTTTTTGGTCTTGTCTGCTGGTTTTGTTTGTCCGTCTAATGAACAAATTTTTATGAATTTTTCAGGAAATGTTGGGATTGTCACAAAAAACAATGAATTAAAATTTGGTGGTGATCCAGATTATGATCTGGATTGCACTATGGCCTTGGGGGAGGTTTGTGCTCTCTCAGAACTTCTAGGTATATTTACCTCCACCAAGGAGGTTATATTTTTGGTCATGTTTGTTGGTTTGTTAGCAGAATAACTCAAACAATTCTCAACAGATTTCAATGAAATGTTTACCAGGGGTGTATCTTGGGCTAACTTAGAGGGGATTCCATTTTGGTCATGATCCGGAACACGATCCGGATCCAGCAATTTGTTTTTAAGTTTTCTTTATCATTACCTCCACCAAGGAGGTTATTGCGGGATACGGCCACTTGGTGGAGGTTTGCGCTCTCTCAGTGCTTCTAGTTCAAAATGTATTCTTGAACTGTTTCTTGATATTTATTGCCAGCATCAGTGTGTCTATTTGCCTGAACAACTGGATGGATTTTGATCAAACACTTAGATCACTGGATGTGGATCTATGTGATTAACTTTTGTAATTAACCCAGTTTGAGATGGCCACCACCGCTAACAGCAAGCAACCACGAGACTAACTATAACCCAGTCAATTGAGCGGTTAGCGAGCTAAAATTGAATGTGGTAGTAGCTGAGAGTCATTCACAACACATACATTTTGTGCATAAGATTATTTTCAAAGTATACCGAAGCAGCTATAACTTTGTCATTTTTCAAAAAGAGCTTAGTTTAAAACTCTGGCATGAAATGCTACAGGCGACATGCATTCCTTCAGGGCATGCTAGGCCTACATTTACTTAAAAGAAATATACAAATCCTTTGTAAGGAAGGATTTTAGTACCATTTTATAATAAGGAGACTTGTAAATTCCAGTTTGATCCTGTGAGGGGTTTCCCTCCAAACCCCTCACAGGCTTCCATTCTAATAAATGTTACCATTATGTGGCAGGATGACTTTATATCAGATAAATCAAATTAAAATTCCATCTGTTTAGCTATTAACAACTAATTTTTAATATGAATATAGATCTAGAGAAATAGATGCCTAATGTTATTTTGAAGGTTTGACCAAAATGGCTACAACACCTTCAGTTTTTAAAATGAATTAAGTGGAAAAATGCTTTAAGAATTTAGAAAATTTACCATTTAAAACAAGTACAATTTGTGTGCCCACTGCTGGTCATGGTTCCATGTTCACACAGCACTACAGCTGTATTTATCTGTAGTTTGATTGAGGTCTGAGGTCTGTGGCTGTAAATGTAGAGATGATCTGAAGGAGTTGTAACTTTGTGATTTAATGTTTATGTCAGTAAATCTCTGCTGTTCAGGTGTTGAAGTTATAAAATATTTATTATCAGCTGAATATCTGCTCTGATGTGTTAGATTTACATAAAGGAGAGAAACTCATCGTAAGAATCTGCTGATCACTCTGTAATGTTGTGATTTCCTGTAAATGGAGAGAGGGCGGAGCAGCTCGGCTCAGGTGATCCAGGTACATGAATAAAGGGAGGAGACAAAAACCTGAAAGTATTCAGTCAGTTCAGACTCCATTTTACTGTCGACAGAGCAGCAGGAGGAAAACAAGGTGAGTTTTAGTTCAATGATTATTCAAGTGTTTAACTGAGTCAGCTGCAAAACAAAACAAGAATTTATTAAATAAGAGCAAAAACAACAATGATTTAATAATTAAATATTAGTTACAATTATTAGTTATAATTAATTAATTCATAGATTCTAATATTTTTCACAAAGTCATTTATTACACTGCAACAATAAAATGATCTTTTGGGATTGTTAAAGTGTCATTCAGTTCACCTCAATGTACAAGGTGAATTTATGACAGTTTATTAAACACTGAACTCTGAGTGGGAGTATTTGGCTTCTTGTTAGTCTTGAACAAACCTGTCTGTCTGGATTTTCCTGCTCTCAGTCTGTGTGTTTCCTGAACTGAGTGAAGATGAGCAGTTTGGAGGAAGAAGAGGACAGTACAAAGACTTCAGGATCCATCTGTCCGTCCATGAAGAGTGACCGGTCCAAAGGATTACCTCCAGAGTTCAGTTGTGAACCTAAACCCTCAGACACAAAGTAAGAGACTGTCTCTGATGAACTGATCTGATGTCAGCTCACAGCAGGAAGAACTGTGTTTTTATGAATCACAGCTATGACTTTACATTAGCAAAGCTAATATATGTAGATTCAGTGTGATTACACTGTTAAATTATTTCAAAAGAAAACAGCGTAAGATTGACTTTTTTAAAAAACATACTTGAGTTTTGTTCAACCTCAGAAACAAAATTTCTGTTTTGAATCAGTCAAAGTGAAACAAGATTTTGGACCAACATGTTATAACGAAAAATCACATGACCAAACCTAAAGGTCAGTCTGTTAGCTCAGTGCTAACAAATCAACAGTTACAGGACAGTATTTATGAAAAAAATCTAAAAGTCTATTTTCTACAGTGTATTTAAAACCATAAACATGCTACAGAGCTGTTATGTTTACAATCTGGTGAAAAGTAATTATGTTTTTTCCTAAGTGAGCACAACTATTGAACTGTTTTATTAATAACTTTACTGTTTTGTTTCAGTCAGATTATATTTCCTTTCTCCTCACAGGAAGAATCAAAGTCTTGCTCAGAAGGAGGAGCAGCCGTCCTGCTGTTCTTTGTGTCAGGACGTCCTGAAGGATCCGGTCTCCACCAGCTGTGGACACTGGTTCTGCAGACGGTGCATCACCTCATACTGGGACCAGTCTGCTTCATCTGGACCCTCCTTGTGTCCCCAGTGTAGAGACAGATCCAGAACCAGAACTGGACTGCAGACAGCCAGTCAGATCCGTTCTGTACAAGGTAAGACTGAACATCTGTCTCATGATGGACTCGTTTCTGAAAACTGGAACTCTTGTTTTTCAGGCAAAAAGATTTAGATTTATAAATGCTTTTGCTGTTTTTCATCAGATGTTGGTCTGCAGACGGTTTTAGATGAACATAAGATCAGTCTGAGGAGGAGATGTGAACATGTGACTGAAGGAAGTGATGAAACAGGAAGTAGAACCCAACTCAACAGGATCTACACTGAGCTCTACATCACAGAGGGACAGAGTGAGGAGGTTAATACCCAACATGAGGTGAGGCAGCTGGAGACAGCTTCCAAGACCAAGAGCCTCCAGGACACTCCAATCAGGTGTCAGGACATCTTTAAAGCCTTCCCTGAGCAACATGCAGCCATCAGAGTGGTTCTGACGAACGGCGTCGCTGGTGTTGGAAAAACCTTCTCGGTGCAGAAGTTCACTCTGGAC
>NC_051452.1:13039044-13044528 GCF_001649575.2 Kryptolebias marmoratus | reverse complement strand
GGAGAGCTGCCCAAGACCATGACTGACATGTACTCACACTTCCTGCTGGTTCAGACAAAGAGGAAGAAGAACAAGTACCATGAAGGACCTGAGAGGAGTCCACAGGAGCTGACAGAGGCTGACAGGGAAGTTCTTCTGAAGCTGGGGAGGCTAGCGTTTGAACATCTGGAGGAAGGAAACATCATGTTCTACCAAGAAGACCTGAAACAGTGTGATCTTGATGTCACAGAGGCCTCGGTGTACTCAGGAGTTTGTACAGAGATCTTCAAAAGAGAGTGTGTGATCTTCCAGAAACCAGTTTACTGCTTTGTTCATCTGAGTGTTCAGGAGTTTCTGGCTGCTGTCTACATGTTCCACTGTTTCACCAACAAACACATGGACTCAAACCAAAAGTCTTTCTTTAAGAAGATTTCTACATTGTTTAGAAATAAAAATCAGTCTTTAAGGAGAGAACCATCCCACCCCAGAGACACCACATCTCTGGATGTCTTTCTGATGAAAGTCTTGGAGAAATCCCTCCAAAGTCAAAATGGCCACCTGGACCTGTTTGTTCGCTTCCTTCATGGTCTTTCTGTGGAGTCCAATCAGAAACTGTTGGGAGGTCTGCTGAGTCATATAGAGATCAGTCCAGAAATCATCCAGAGAGTCAAAAAGAATCTGAAGGGGATGAATACAACTACAATCTCTCCTGACAGAAGCATCAACATCTTCCACTGTCTGATGGAGATGAAGGACCTCTCAGTTCATCAGGATATTCAAGAGTTTCTGAAGTCAGAGAACAGATCAAAAAAGAAACTTTCAGAGATCCACTGCTCAGCTCTGGCCCACATTCTGCAGATGTCAGAGGAGGTTCTGGATGAGTTGGACCTGAAGAAGTACAAGACATCAGAGGAGGGACGATGGAGGCTGGTCCCAGCTGTGAGGAACTGCAGAAAGGCTCGGTAAGTCCATGATGATGATGATGATGATGATAGTTCTTGTTTAAACTGCCTGACTGCAGATGAAGGGCACATGAGACATTATTGATATAATACAGAATGCTGTCAGGCTGATTTAGTCTCACAAGTACAGAATAATCCTGAGATTCAGTAAAGTCAGGTCTCCAACATCTGTGTAGAACTTCATCAATATAACCCACTGTATAACCCTGACACAGGAAGAAGACTCATCCTCTTGTGCTTTGAACAAATTAGTGAATAATGCAGCCATGTTCTTTTTCTGGTCATATACTGGAAAATAGATAGAAAAGTAGGTCAGCAAAAGGCTGGGGGTGCGTACAGCAAAGGGTCCCAGGTCAGAGGTCAAAACCAGGTCAAACATGGACTTTCAACCTCTGTACAAGAAACAAACTGACCAAAATGTTATATTTTATTTCATAGACTCTTTTTTATCTTTCAGTTTTCCTCATCTTGCTGTCATATGTTGATGTTTTCAGATGTTTTCTCTCCTGCTGCTGTAGAGAAGAGTAGAAATAAAATCCACTCAGGTCTAAATATAAAAGGACAGAATGTAATTTATTGCTTGAGAAAATATTTTATTAAAGTGATAAAGCCTTTAATTTCAAATGATCACATGAATTTTCATGTTTTAATGACAAATAAATCACAGAATATTTTGTCATCTATTTACAATTCACCAAAATTAGACTTTTCAACTAAGCTATGCTCATTAGAAATGTACTATTAATAATGTACTTCACGAGGAATGAAAAATGAAAATCATTCATTTTACAGTACTGATATTTGATAGCAAAAGTTTGATGACAAAATTTAATAAATGCATAAATGTTATCCTTGTTATAGTCTGCTGCCAAAAAGAAAAAGTCTGTTAGCAAAATATCTCATGAACCACTGGACAGATTTTAATGAAACTCTCAGAAAGTAATCACTGGATGAACATGTACAACTGATTCCTTTCTGGAGTCAACCCATTTCAAAATGGCGCCACAACCCATTGACCTTGGCAACTACAAAAATGGCTATAACTCAACTAAAAGTTGGTGTGGTAGTAGCTGAGACTGAGCTCCAAAACTACTCTTTGAGGTAAAGTTATAAGAATACATTCATATTTTTTAGTATGGGCCTTTTGGTTTGAAATTCACATATACCAAACAAATGCTGTGTTGTTTTAAACCTTTTTACAGAACTTTTCACAAAAGTGTGGAACTCTATGTTTTGTACTTTTAAAGGTAGAACATGAAGCGATGCTGTAACAAACGAGCATGGACAACACAGACAGACCAGAGCTTGAGGACTCACCACTATCATTAAAATCTGCTGTTTGGGATATTCACAATTTTTAAGTCAATTACAGTGATGGCAGAAAAAGAAATGTGAATCAAATAAAAGCTTTATGTCTGCATCGTTCAGCAGCAGTAGAATACGTACCTGTATTCACATTAAACTTAATTCCTTACCTGAAACATCACCTGAATGTAAACATAACTGGCACAAGGCTGCCTGTAGTGTTCAAACAGCTCATCGCTAACAACTCCCAACATAACAAACCATAACAAACCATAACAAACACCACTGGAGGTTTTAGAACAGCAGATATGCAACCTTACACTAGTTTTAAACATGCTCAGAGTCATAGGTGAAGTGAAGTGAAGTGAGATTTATTTATATAGCACTTCTCAACAACAAGGCGATCTAAAGTGTTTTACAACGGAAACAAAACAGAATCCAATACAGCAAATACATAATGAAACACAAAAAAGGAAAACACATCAATCATGTATTCTAAATGAATCATGTATAATCTAAATGTAATATAGGATAATCTAAATAAAATCATGAAACCAGACATATCTAAGCATGAGCTGAGACAGTCAAAATAGTAGCTAAAATAATCTAAATGAGGGGGTGGAGTGAGAGAGAGAGAGAGATGACAGAAACAACAGAAAGTGTGCGTATGTGTGTGTAGAGACAGTGGTAGGCAATGTGGTGTGTGAATTTGTGGCCATGTATTTGATACATTGTGGGGACAATTTTCCTAACATGAGTTTAGGTATGTACTGGCAATGGTTAGGGTTAGGCTGTAGTTAGGGTGTAGAAATGAATTGAAGTAAATGGAAAGTCCCTGCAAAGATAGAGAGACATAACATGTGTGTGTGTATGTGTGTGTGTTTGTAGAGAAGTCCATGAATCATGTCACAGAGGCCATTGTCTTTGGTAATGTGATGGTATGTTTATCAGCCAGCCCAGAGCGGATCCACAGATGTCCTTAGGCAAAGGGGGGAGAGCATCTTGTCTACATAGTTCCAGGAGAAATTTCAAGGTAGCTGACCAAGTTCAGCCTAGGGGAGCTAAATTCACAAACAAACAGTAATTGTTTTGGTTCAGGCAGACATGTTTTTGTCTGTTTTAAAAGTCTTGCTGATACTACTCAATGGCGAATCCAAACAGCCAAATTCCAGGACCATTCCGCCTGATTCGAGCCGACAACTTTCTCCAAGATGTAACCCATATTATTAATGAGTTCCAGAAACGCAATTCAGTCTGCGGTCCTATAAAAGGATCACATCCAACTTGCGATTCAGCTCCCGTAACCACATAGTTTGATTGTTGACCGCTGAACCCATCAAACGAATTTGACGATAAGTCAGGTAACTGCCTAATCCAAACAGCAGAAATCCTGTTATCAAAAATCCAAATATGTAAAGATGAAACAGGATTCCAACGTTTCCAGGAATCCAATGTGTATCCAGCAAAGAATGTCT
The DNA here is from genome assembly GCF_001649575.2 of Kryptolebias marmoratus. Classification (NCBI taxonomy): domain Eukaryota; kingdom Metazoa; phylum Chordata; class Actinopteri; order Cyprinodontiformes; family Rivulidae; genus Kryptolebias; species Kryptolebias marmoratus. The sequence continues at coordinate 13,040,807 of NC_051452.1, read as the reverse complement.
TCTCAGGGCAAGCTGGCTCTCCTTTGCTCAGCCTTCCCATCGAGAACATTAGATCAATTGCGTTGAAAGACCAGCTGACCAGATCCATAGTTCAATTTTTTAAAATACTACTACTACTACTACTACTACTACTACTACTACTAATAATAATAATAATAATGCCTTCTGTTTTCTGTGATTGCTGCATTTTTCCGTTGCATTAGTTATTTTGTGTTTATATATATATATATATATATATATATGTTTTGCATCATTCATGTTTACGTCACATTTAGCTGTTTGCTAAACATTTAAAACTCAGGATAGAATTTAGGCAACATTTAGAGGTGAATAGAAAGTCTTTTAGTTTTTGTTCAGAAACAAAATATTTTTCCCCATACATTGTTATGTTTGGATTATTTTATATAAACAAAGTTCACAAAATTTTCAGTCAAGAACAAACTTAAACAAATTCTGTTTTTCATGTAGCGTTAAGAAGTGACAATGCAAAGAATAAATCAAATTTCTTCCTTCATACAGGAAAGACACTTAAACTAATGTATTGAATTTTTTACACTGATATTGATCAACATTGGTACTGATATTATCAGTTTTTGGATAGATCCGTCCATCTCTACTTACAACATCAAGGTCATTAATTATTCTGACAAAACAAAAGCCAGATCTTTTGAAATAAGACATCAACTCTAACAGTCTCTTCAAACTGGTAGAAAACTCAAATCGATCAAGGTTTGTTCAACAAAACCTGCTGACAGGTTTATTTTTTTACATTTGCGGCATTTATCAATGTTGTGTCTCACTCAGCTGAGAGTTGGAGAACAGCTGTCAAAAGAGTGTCTCTAAAATGTCTTAAAAAAGTTGCAGGAGTTCTCGATTGTCTCGCAGTTTTGTCACTTGTGTTTTGAACATGTTCAAAATAATTTGTGCAGCTAACTTTTTCTAAAACCAGTTGCAGAGTTGTCACAGGCATCTAAAAACTTTCACAATTTAACTTCCTTAATTCTAAGAGCTGTATTTTTTGTCCATTGCCACCTGTTTATTTATTTGTTTATTTATTGCCACTGAATGAAAAAGTGTATGTATTGTGTATGTATAAGGGTTTAGGGAAAGTGTCATGTTACACTTGGATTGATGGTGTGACAACCTGTTGGTGAGTTTGGACAGTGTATAGGTGGGACTTTCATATCAATGGGACAGCCCCACATCCCTAGTCTGCAGACGGACTTCAAAAGTACAGCATGGCAGCTCTCAAAAATGGGGCATTTTTTGCTTCAATTTAGAATAACTGGAGAAGGTGGAGAGGCTTCATCCATCTACATTAATGTTGATGGTGTGTTTCTGTAATTTAACACTGCATGCATTGTTTGCACTTGTAAAATAAATTTGCACCTTCAATTTTCTCAAAAAACGACAGTGCGCATTATAATCCAGAGCGCCTTATATAGGTAAGAAGTTGCAATGTTTTAGTTTGACTTTGGTAAACTACAAAGCCACACCACTTGCAACATTAAGGCTCAGTTATAGTCACGCTTTGTAGCGTCGCGCAGGGCTCCTTGCACGGCGCATGACCCTGAGCGAGTAGGTAGGTAGGTAGGTACATTTATTTATATAGCACTTTTCAGCATGAGGCGACTCAAAGTGCTTTACAACACAAGAACAAAATTACAGACAGAGTTACAGAACATGACAAGATAACTAAGCTAAAACATGACAAAGGTACAGGACATCTAAACTACTAAAACATGATATTACTAAACCAAGGC
>NC_051452.1:13035756-13038052 GCF_001649575.2 Kryptolebias marmoratus | reverse complement strand
TATCAATTGCGTTGAGAAACCAGCTGATCAGATCCATATTCCTTAAATTTTTGGAAAATATGTAAAAAGAGGCTTCGAAAAAGGAAAGGCGGGGGGGGGGCACGAGGAGACAGAGAAAAAAGAAACACGTCTGCCTTCCACCAGGAGCAGAAAGAAAAAAAAAAAAATGTGTTAAAGGCTTTTATACTTGACGCTTACATCAGTGCAGTATTCTCCAAAAAGACAGTGGGCTGTTTTGTTTCACTTAATACGTCTTATACATGACACAAGTTCGAAATTGGACCATTCATTGACAGTGCGCCTTATAATCCAGTGTGCCCTATAATGCGAAAAATACGGTAAATAAAATTGTGAATCTTAATGAAATCATGAAACTAAATGAAGTCATAAAACTAAATATCTAAATGAAAAAGATACACAAGATAAACTGAGGAAAACCAAACAAAGAAAAAATAATGAAAGCTAACACAAACTGAACTAGGATTTAAAAACCTCAGTTGATCAGACATAATGAAAACTAAACTAAATGTACTAAAAGGTCAACTAAGAGTTAAATACATTTTAATAAAAGGCCAAATTAAAAAAAAAAAAAAAAAAAGAAGGAAGCATGAGATAGAACACAATTCTATCATGGTTCCTGATCTAATAGCCTGCATGGAATAAAGTTACAGAGTCATCTCCTTACTTTCATTTACAATCGCCAGAACATGATCTAAGGTTGTTCAGAAAATGTTCAGGTCTAACTCTGCCAGTGATAAATATCATTATTTAAAAAAAACCCCTCCAAATTCACCTGTCTTCGTTTTAAAATTGTACTCAAAAAGAGTAAAACATAAATGTGGGAACGGCTTCTAAGGTGGGTACAACATGGGCTGAGGTGGGCAACAAAATAATGTGCACAGCCTAGAATACATTTTTGCAAGCCATACAGACTAAAACCAATTGTGATTTTCAAAACAAGATACAAAACTCAGCTGTGTGGCTTAATACTTGCTTGGTTGCAAACATTCAGAATTCAGTGAAACCTCAACAAAAGATTGGCCTGTTGTCAACAAGTCTAAGAGTTGGAACCCCCCCCCATTTTCATGTGTCCTGTGCATGCTTTCACACACCAGTTACTATGAGGTTAAAGAAGCAGACAGGACCACTTTAGACTTGCTGCATTGAACCTTTGTTGGGAAATGTATTTTTTCTTTTTAATGCTTCAGTTAACATTCTAGGTGTGCCTGAAAAGTTACGGGACTGGTGTCACAAACAATTTATTTAGTTCCAAACAATAAACTACATGGCTTCACCTTCAAAGTAACCCCCCTTGAGACTAATGCACTTTTCCATCCTTTTCTACCTAGCTTCTGTTCACTGCTGGAAGTATTGTTCTGGGATGCCCCCAAATTTTATTGTTACAGCCTTCTTGATGGCCTCCACTGCCTTCAAAATGGTTCCCTTGAATGATCCCTTTGAGATTGGGGAAAATAAAAAGTAATTTTGAGTAAGATCAGGTGAACAGGGAGGTTATTTCAGTATGGGGATGTTCTTCTCGGCCAGGAACTGCTGGTTGCTCAGGGCATTGTGAGCAGGTGCATTGTCATAGTAAAGCAGCCAAAATAAGTTTGAAACAAGGGACCCATATTGTACTAATTTGAAATGAAATGCGCAATTTTGATCTCAAATGTGAGACAATTTTGTATTTTTGTATTTTAACCCCTTAGTCCCTTGGTCTATATGAATATGCTTGATTCTGGTATCATTGGAAAGAGCAGAGTTACAGGTTTAATCTGATAGGTAGTTTGTGTGGGTAGGACCGTGATTTAACTTTTCACAGCAGTGATTGTTAGGTTCATCTGATCTGCTGTTCAGAACTCCAAAGTTCTTCAAACTTTACCAGCTGTTAAAATCATCATTGGGGTTATTATTTAACTCATAACTTAATACATTCTTTAAAATGGGATAAAGTTAAAGTTTTTTTTGTTTACTATGGGATGGGTTTATTTATAACTTTATAAAACAAATTGCAGTGAAATTAGTAGTTGTTTTTCCTCTTTGTTGTTACTTTTACTTCACAAAGTTGATAAATGACAATAAGAACTGATTAAAGAGATTTGAAAAACTCCTCTAGTTCCTGATGTCTCATGTCAGACTCATCAGTCTTTACTGGACTCTGATAGTTTAATAAACAGGAAAGAGGACAGAGAGAGACATGACTGGAATCAAACCAAGCAGCTTTGGTTCCTGCAGAAAACACTGAAGCCAAGAATCAACAAGGAGCCTCCCTTCACCTCCCAATTACAGCAAAACA
>NC_051452.1:13021439-13034750 GCF_001649575.2 Kryptolebias marmoratus | reverse complement strand
ACAATGTAGACTGGAGACTCTGAGGTCAGACATGTTTATCACCCGCCGCTGAAGGCTGAGTGATAATGTTTTTGTCTGTGTGAGTGTGTTCATTTCTCTGTACTATTAGCAAACTATCTCATGAATCATAAAATGTATTGTATTGACACTTGAAGGAAATAATCATTGGATGTGCCTCCACAACTGATTAATGTTCAGAGCTGACCTGATTCAAGATGGCTGCCACAGTAAAATGATCATAACTTTGTCAGTTTTGTGGCTATTGATGTAACATTTGGTGTGGTGGTAGATGAGACTGATCCCCATCTTATACTCTGAGGACTATCTGATCACCAAAATCTGTGTTTAAAACTTTGCCATTAACTATTGAAATCAGTTCTGATTGTCTGTTAGTGAAATATCTCAGAGACCATTGAACAGATTTTAATGACACCCTCAGAAATTAATCATTGGACATACATGTAAAACTGATAAATTCAGGAACTCAGTCTAATTTAAGATGGCCGCCACAGCCATTTGTCCATAGGAAACACAAAAATTACTAATTCAACCAGTTTTACAGATATTGAGCTGAAATCTGTTGTGGTAGTAGCTGAGCATCATTCTCAACACATACTTTGAGCGTAACACATTCTGCAACATCTTTACCTAAAACCTTGACATGAACTGTTGGAGTAAACCCTGTTTGTCTGTTAGTAAAATATCTCATAAACCACTGCACAGATTTCAATGATACTGTCAAAATGTAATCATTAGCTGGACTTTTACAACTGATTAACTTTGAAGTCTGTTATGTTTGGAAGCCAGGACGAGGTAAAAACATGAGTAGACAAAGAACTCCTCTTAACAGCTTTTATTCTGAAATTGCTCAGCAGCACAGCAACATCAGGTACCTTTCCGCCATCTTATCTCTTCTTCTTCTCTTCTCCACACTCAGTATCACAAACGCCACCTAGTGGTGAACACAACATCCCCCGTATTTGAAAAGATTGCATGTATCCATTTAACATATGACTGTATTAACAAGCCTGTTAACATAGGCTTAGCTGTAATCAAATTAGGTAGTTACTTAAGTACTCAAAACAAACAAAAATATTCAGTTAGCCTGTATTATTTAACTCTTACACTTGAAGTCATTATAGAACAGAATTACCAATGTAAAAGACATTGCAAAATAACATCCAGGTATCTGTAAATCAACTTGTACCCTTAGAATAAGTTTGTCTAAACTTTAAACATGTACCACAATCATTTATTCTCTTTTTTCTTTTCCTTTATTTTATTTTAACCTGGTTGAAAGTCCTTAAACCACACAGGTGGAGTAGCAGCTCTAGCACTCTTTCTTTGAATCACAGATCCATGCTTTTCTGGTTTGGTTATTTTAAGTGGGACATTGCAGAATAGTGTGAAAGTCTGGCAGCACTCCACCTTTTATTGTCGCTGAGTACATAAGTACTCTCTCCAATCTGCTTTTCAACAGACAGTGGTGGAGTAAATCTTGACAAACCTTTGCAAACATGATCAGGCCCTCACCTTGTCTCCAGGTCTGAATGTTGGTTTCTTTGCTCCTTGGCACTTGTCAGTATACAGTTTAGACTTCTCTTGTTTCCATTTCACTGTTTCTTGGACTGTAGTGCATTTCCTGCTTTTCTCTGGACTTGAAAAGATGTTCACTTTTGTTTTCATCCTCCTGTTGTGCAGTAGTTCTGATTGAGATACTCCAGTTGTGGCATGTGGTGTTGCTCTATAGTTTTGTAGGAAATCAGTCACTGTAGTTTTCCAGTCTTTCTGCATGTGTTCAGCAGTCAGGATTGTCTCCTTAAGGACTCTATTTCATCTTTCAACAGCACTATTGCACTGTGGATGGTACCCACTGGTACGCAGATGAGATATTCCCCTTTCTCTGAGAAAATCTGCAAAAGAGCTGGAGAGAAAATACATTTACTGTAATAGTCCACTAATGTTATAACAAACCTACATGAAGAAACAGCAGTTTCAAAGGGACCCACAATGTCCAGAGCCACTTTCTCCAATGGTTTTTCAGGCAGTTTAATGGGTTGGAGGGGAGCAGGAGCAGTTCAAGCAGATTTATCGTTCATTTGGCAGGTAGTACATGAAAAAATAACAGACTGAACCATTTTGTCCATCTGAGGCCACCAGTAAAGTTCTCGTAGCCTCTGTTTTGTGCGAACAACATCCTGATGTGTGTCATGCGCTAGATGAATGACAGCAGGTCTCAGAGCAACAGGAATAATGTAGCGATGCTCACCCATCATTACCTAATCCTGGCATGCAGAAAGTTCATTCCTGATGGAGAAGTATACTGTTAAAAGAGGGTCCATATCCTTCTTGCACTTTGGCCAGCCTTTCTCTATCTGTCCACGGAGGAGTGTGAGTTCATGGCATTGAGAGGAGGCAGAAGTGAACTCAGCCACAGACAGAGCTGACACAACAGATGCAACCATATCTGGTTCATCCACAGAAGTTGAGTCCACAGGGAGTGGCAACCGTGACAAACAGTCTGCAGCCTGGTTTTGTGAAGCACAGTAAACGTGCATACCAGCGTGGGACTCTCATTCCAGCACGACCAATGCCTTTGGTGGCAAGCAGTGTTGTCAGTGCCTGATGATCGGTTCTCAGTGTGAAGCATCAGCGCCAGAGATAAGACTACAGCATTTTTCTACAGCCCACATCCAAGCAAGGGCCTCCTTTTCCACTGTAGAGCATTTTCGTTCTGTAGCAGTTAGAGTTTGGGATGCAAATGCCACCGTTCGTTCAGTATTATCTGGGTGCATTTGGGTCAACACACCACCCAATAGTCTTAAGCGTCTGTGGTGACAATGGTTGGGAAAGAGGGGTCAAAAAGAGCCAGAACAGGACTATTCAGTAGGAGCTCTTTTAGTTCCTTAAAGCTTTGATTAGCCCCTTCAGTCCAGATGAAACCAGAGTCAGCAGTTTCTCTCAGTACAGCCTGCATTGGTTCCACTACTGTAGCAAAATTGGGAAGGAATTTACTGTACCAAGAGATTAAACCGAGGAAGGAGCAGAGAGATGGTAGATCATGTGGACTATGTGCACTATGGTCGAGGGTAACCATTGCTTCTAGGTTTCAGGAACGAACCCCTTTTCGGCCCCACATTCCCTTGAGGGTTGTGCTTTACACACGTTGGGCAAGCTTTGCAAAAAATTTTCAGAAAAGATTCAATGCCATACGTTGTAAAATGTTGTTTTATTATGTTACACATCCCTCCTGTGGACAGATGACAAGGCCCATGTGTCACTAATGCAGCTGTTTTGTAAAGGGATTTGGGCAAAACAGGTTTATTACCAACCTGATAAAGGCCATCAGGTGTGAGCCCTGTCCCTTTATTTAACCACATACGTTTTTCTGTTAAAGAAGCTTGATTTTGCATGTCATTTAGAATGTCTTTGTCAATCAAACAATCTTTTACTTCACCCAAAAAGTTTGAATGCCCATGATGTCCAGCTGCCGCCGCCTTTGCAACTTCATCTGCAAATCGATTCCCATTGGAAACATCATCTGTTCCCTTTGTGTGAGCAGTACATTTGCATACTGCTAATTCCTTGGGCAGCTGAATGGCATGCAGCAGATTTTTGAGTAGGGATGCATGATTCACTGGCTTACCAGTAGAGGTCATCAATCCTCTGCGTTCCCACTGTTTAGCAAAGTAGAACAGTGTGGAAAAAGCATATTGACTGTCAGTGTAAATTGTCACCCTTTTATCTTTTGCTAATTCACAAGCACGTGTAAGAGCAATAATTTCAGCAGCCTAAGCTGAATTGCTGCTGGGTAGTTTCTCTGCTTCAGTGATTTGACCCAGAAGTTACACAATTGCATAACCACTCAGGTTATGTCCGTGTTGGTTTTTTGAACATGAGCCATCAACAAACCACACCTCACCTCCTGAGAGGGGGGTGTCCTTCAAGTCTGGTCTGGGCAATTGAAGTTTTTCAGTTGTTTCCAGACAGTTATGCTGTGTACCATCTTCTGGCAGTGGTAACAGTGTGGCAGGGTTCAAAACTGTGCAACGTTTAATTCTCACATTGGGTTGTGATAACAAGACAGCTGTGTAAGATAAGTGTCTAGCCGGAGACAGCATGTTTATCTTACTCTGCATCAACAAAACATCCACAGCATGAGGGACCAACAGTTCCATTTCATGAAACAAAACAACACCAGCAGACATCTTCACTGCCATCGCTGCTGCACAGACTGCTTGCACACATGTTGATGGAGATCTTGCAACCGGATCTAATCTTTTGGAATAAAATGCCAAAGGTTTTAGCTTCTCTCCATGCTTTTGTAACAGAACAGATGTCATAAAACCATTTTTGCAGTCTACAGTTTGAACAAATTTTTTATTGTAGTCTGGGAGAATTAATGTTGTAGTTTGCATCAACTGTTGTTTTAACCTCACAAAAGATTGTTTCGCTTCTTCTGTCCAGGTTATTTTATCAGACATTGCCCTTGGGACACCGTGTATCAGATTTTGCAATGGTTGTGTTGTTTCAGCATAGTGAGGGATCCATGCTCTACAATAGTTACACAGACCCAAAAAAGACATCATCTGTTTCTTTGTCTCAGGCATAGGTGCATCAGAAATGACCTTTTTCCTATTGCTCTGTATTTGCTTGCCTGCAGCAGAGATAGTGTGACCCAAATAGTTCACCTCCCGTTTTACCCACTGCAGTTTTTTTTTTACTGACTTTGTTTCCAGTTTTGTATAAGTGTTGTAACAGAGCAAGAGAAGCAGCTCTGCATGAAGCTTCTGAGCTTGAAGCGACAAGCAAGTCATCCACGTAAACCAGAAATTGACAGTCGTCTGGCAGGTCAAAGTCAGCCAAACAGGTCATTATGGCCTGAGTGAAGATGGTGGGGCTGTCAGCAAACCCCTGGGGTAATCTTGCAAAAGTGTATCTTTTGCTTTTAAAGGTAAAAGCAAACCAGTGTTGTGAATTTTCATGAACTGGTACTGAGAAAAATGCATTACTTGAGTCAATCACTGTGAAAAATAGTTTTCTGGTCTCAGAGAATTTTGCAGCGTGTGCGGATTCGGAACATTCTGAGCTCGGGTCTGCACCGCTTTATTCACTGCCCGCAGATCTTGGACCATTCGCCAGTCAGTACCATTTGCTTTTTGAACAGGAAAAATCGGTGTGTTACAGGGGGAATCAGAACATTCTCTGATGATTCCTCCCTTTAACAAATCTTTTATTACAGGTTCAATAGCTTCCTCTTTTAATGGATATTGTCTGATTCTCGGCCTCCAGTCTGTTTTTGATTTAATTTCAACTGGAGGTATTGATGTTAAAAGACCCACATCTGATGGACCCTGGGTCCATATATCAGCTGGTAGGTCCTTGAAGTCTTCCTCTTCTTCTTCAGAAAAAAGGATTGTTCTCTGTCAGTCTAAAGAATGCACTGAGGCATCTCCGGTCACAACGGCACACACTTTTCATTGCCAAATGTCACAGCTTGGACTGTAACTCCAGCCCTCTTCTCTTTCCTCATAATCTGTAGCAGCTGCAGCTAACGTTGTTCTTTTGCCCACATCTGTCCACATTAAAGCATAAGGCTTATACAGTGAAATGTGGGGTATTTCTGACATTTTGTAGAGATGTTGCTGCTCAGTTGGGATCAAAACGGTTAGTGCAGCAAACGACCATCTGTCCGTGTTCAGATTTTTCACAGCAAGAATCACAGGAGTTGATTATAGAATTTCTTTTACATAATCCTCACTTGAATCAGTGAATACATTCACGGTTACATGTAATGTATTATAGGTCATTTGAGATTCTGGTTCGGTTAGTTGTGATTTAACTTCCTGTAAAATGTGGCACGGAAACTCATGATTCGATTCAAACCCAAGATCATAAGAGCAATACATTTGTTCATGCTAATTCAACGTGTAAAAGTTAATACTTTTTGTTCTGAAGGCACGCATCCCGTTTTCAATTGGAACCACAGCAATTCCCAATTTTGTCATTAAATCTCTTCCCAGGAGGTTAATTGGACATTTTGGAGAAACTACGATTGCAGCTGAAACTTTTAGACCTGTTTCGGGGTCTTTGATTATAAGAGGTTTTGACATATTTGTTTTTTGTGTCTCTCCATCAGCGGAATAACCCAAATGTAATCTTTGGAGAGTTCAAGGTTAGGCACTGTTTCTTTTACAATAGTTTTACATGCACCTGTATCACACAGGAATTCAACCTCCTTTTGGTTTATCAGTAAAGTGATGTTGGGTTTTTCCCTTAATGCATTCAACAATTTCAATGCCACCAAAACATCAAGCAACATCTACATCAGCAGAAAGCGAGTCATGTTCACATTCAGTTTGTTTTGTTTGAGCGCGGGGCGCAGTCAGTCATGCTGAATACCCACTGCACCCTCTCCCTCTCTTTTTCCCTGCTCTGGAATGAACCTGAGGTTTGTTTCGATAACAGTGTGAGGAGCGGTGGGCTACTTTACCGCAGGTCCAGCATGTTAAATCTTTGTCCAAAGATTTATTACAACTGCATGATCCTCCTCGGGAAGGGCCCGTCTCTCGGCCTCGGCCTTTGCCACGGCCTTCTGTCAGATCCCGACCCTGATAAAAAACTTCATCAGTGGAGGAATCATCTTCCCAACTGATGTGGAAAACTCCTCCACTTTTGTTGGGCTTCACCTTTTTCTCAGCATGTCTAGCATATTCCATTAAGCGTGAAACTGAGCAAGTTTCTACACTGACAAGATTAGTTGAGATCCAGTCTGACAGGTCAGGGCGGAAACCAGACAACAGATCTCTTTAAGTTCTGTTGATAGGCTGAAGCATCACCACTGTCAAAAGGAATCCCACTGTGTTTTTTAAATTCTTTTTCAAACCTTATTTTAAACTCCTCACAATCTTCTCCCGCTTTTTGTTTAACCCCAACTAAGTGATCATAATTTGCTTGTTTTTTAAACTCTTCTCGCACACGGTCACACAGAGCCTTCCACTGCATCTCATATTCACCAGTTAATCTGTGACGATCTCCATTATAGGCAAATGGTCTATTTTGCACATCTCGTCCTGTGTAACCCCCTAGTACTTTTGCCCAGTGTTTATTTAATGAGGACATAGCAGCTTGTCCTGTTTCAAAAACGTTTAATCAGTAAGAATGGATAACCCCATTTATGTCTTCAATCCATTTTTCCACATCTTCAGAAGGAGGAGTAACACCTTCCACAGCTTTCCTGGCCTCTTCTAAGGTCCAGGGACGAAAAACATAAACCTGTGGAGGTTCCCCGTCCCCTGAATTAAGGTTGGCCACAGCAATCATCGGATAAGTGTTAACACTAGGCGCACTCTCTGGAGGTGCTGCAGGGTACAAGGGATTACGCTCTTGTCCCGGATACAGCGGAGGTGTAAAAGGATTTACAGGTTCTGAAAGAGATTCAAGTGCTTTTCCGTCCGTATCATCGATGTCTGATTTAACAGCAGATTGTAAGGCGGTTTGTTGTAGTAGTTGTTGTTTTGCCATTTGTCTAGTAACCGCAGGTGTTGGCCCAGCGACAGAGCCTGAGGATGTGGGGACTGAGGCACCCCCCTCCTCGTGATCATCTCTTTGGAGACGGCAAGGTGCTCTTGGTTGAGTTTCATTGTCTTCTGGGCGCACAAAAAGAAATTCATTTTTTTCTCCATCTTTTGGGTTTTCCTTTTTTTGGATTGATTAATTTGGTCTTGTCTAATTTTTGCATTTTGTAACCACAATTTGGCACATTTGATTTCAGCTTGATTTTTTTCTTTTTTCTTTCCCTTTTTCAGCAGTGCTTTAGTTTCCAGAATCTATAAGAAATTCTGCCATGTATCCACTTTCAATGTGCCATTAATCTGATATTTTTTTATTCCATTTATCCAGGTACTTAGTGCAGCCTGGATGTTTTCTCTCCATAAATTTTTGATCTCCTTTTAATGTTTTACTGGTTTTATTCCCCATTTTTCTAACGAGATAACAGATTAAAGTTACCGGACGTCAAAACAAAACAACACACAAAGCACAGCCCAAAACACAAAGACAAAAACAACAAAAAACACAGACCAATAAACAAAAGGATCCTTATTCTACTTTATTGACCAAATTATTTAATTGTCTAAGCTAATTTTATTACTACTTTTATGTGTGCACACTGATAATTTATTTATATAAAAGGTTACAGTTTTATTTGCTTAGCTCAATGACGCGAACTCCAAGGCCAGATTCAGGAGTTTATTTGAAAGACACATTTCATAATATTCTGCTTTACATTTCATAATATTAACCTTTACATTAGTATATCACAGAATCCCACAAGCACACGCACATTCGCAGTCATGCGCAGCCTGTCACTCAAAGCTACAATCACTCACACACTCATGCACTATTATATACACTATTTTGTTTTCGGGCACTTCCCCCTTATATTTTATGAGTATTGCTAACCTCATGGACTTTTCAACTTATATTGGTTTTTGGACAATTCCCCCTTTGGGCACTAACCCCCCTTTGGCACTTCCACCTTTGGGCACTTCCCCCTTAATTTATGAGAATGACCAATCTCAAGGGCTTTTCAACCTGGTTTTCCTTACTTCTAGAAGAAAAACTCTTACTCACCGGTGATAATTTGCTCCGTCCAGAACTCGTCAATCCGCCACTGGCGGGTGGGCTCAGACTTACTATCGCCGGCCTGTTGAATAACGTCGACTCCCAGGGCTTTCCTTTCAGGTTCTCCTAGGAACGCTGGCCGTGCACAGCTTCGGTGCGTCAGTCCCCTCCGTCAGCAGACAGATATGTCGAGCACGGGTTTCGGCACCAAAATGTCAGGGTTTTGATTTATTTACCCTGCTGTAAATAAATCACACCTTGTATTTGTCTTTATGAAGGCCTTCGCAAAGAGGAGAAATGCCACTACAGCTCCTAACAGTGTGCTGTCCAGGAAGTTCTGGCCCCTCCACTTGGGCTTTCTCTTTTATTAAAAGAAGAAGAAAAAAGAGTTGATCTGAGCCTGCCAAACCCGGTCCAGACCATAGCAAAAACACATAGCATAACTATAACACAACTCTGTTTGGGAGAGCCAGATGGTGTGGCGCCCGCTGTCTGACCTTCGCATCTCATGTAGGCAGTTTTACACATGAGCACAAAGGCTGATAACATAAAAACCCTAACAATCCTCTTACAGGAATTTCCTCTTTCAAGTAAGTGACTAGTTTCACATGAGGTGTAGTTAAATGGCTCTCAGGAAAGTGCGTTTTGTACAGTGTCTCTGGTATGATAGAAATTGATGATTCTATATCAACCAGTAGTTCACAGTCAGTAGATTCCACTGAAGCAGCATTAATATGCACTTTGCAAAGCAGTCTATTAGTAGTAGTAGTAGCTTCTTTTGTGGTCATCATGAGCACAACCACTTCAGGCATTACTTCCCTAACTTGTTTAGCTGAGCGGCAAACTTTAGCAAAATGTCCAGTCTTACCACAGCTGTAGCATTTTGCTGTGGCTGCAGGGCAGTCCCGTGCATTAGCCTGATGATTTGTTGATCCGCAGCAATAACAAGCTCGTGCTGTTGGCGGCGCGGTGCGCCTGTGGTTATTTTTAGACGCAGCAGCCCACCGGTTGCTATCCTTGCACTGATAAAATAGCTATTAAGAAGTTCTCAAACATTTTCCGCCATGTGGAAAATGGGACAGTATGTTCTCCACTGCAGGGCAGGAACGGTGCAGGCATGGGTATAGACGGCATCGTTGCCAGTTGTTATGTCTGGGAGCCAGGACGAGGTAAAAACATGTGTAGACAAATAACTCCTTAACTCAGTATCATTCACAAACGCCACCTAGTGGTGAACATAACAGAGTCAACCTCATACAAGATGGCTGCCACAGCTAATTGGCCATAGCAAACACAAAAATGACTAAACCTCAGTGAGTTTTACTGATATTGAGATACAATTTGTTGTGGTTGTAGTTGAGTCATTCACAACACAGACTCCAAGTGTTAATGAACCATGAAGGATTGCAGAAGGTATTACAATATCTCCTGAGATTGTGCAGAATGTTATTTCCAAGTTTTGACCAAAACAGCTTCAACTCCATCATTTCTCATCATAAGATGATCTGAGTCTAAAACTCTGACATGAAAGGCGGCGGGCGATATGCATTCCTTCAAGGACAGCTGGGCCTTTATTTAGTTGTGTGCTGAGATGAATCTGATGTGAAAGTTGTGGTGACACTAAAGTGCCGACATAAGGCTGATATTATACTGATCCACACTGAGGAGCTTCAGGAGAAACTCTGCTTTCTTCTTCTGGGCTTTAATTCAACATCAAATATTAAACATTGACTCATTTACTTGGAAACTCTGACACACTTGATTTTCAGCTCATAGTTAAAGTCATGACTTTCACAATAAAAGCAGAGCTGAAACTAACAGTTATTTATTATTACTGATTAAACTTCAATAATTCAAATAGTTTAGTTTGAAACAGGTTGAAACAGCTTTCAGTTGGATCAATGTATTTTAGAGTTCAGCGTTTTTAAATGTCTTGGTTTTCTAAACTTACATGTTTTATTCTTTATTCAGTTTGTCCGACTGCAGGTTGTCAGAGATCAGCTGTTCTTCTCTTGGCTCAGCTTTGAAGTCCAACCCCTCCCATCTGAGACATCTGGACCTGAGTGAGAACAACCTGCAGGATTCAGGAGTGAAGCAGCTGTGTGGTTTTCTGGACAGTCCACAATGTAGACTGGAGACTCTGAGGTCAGACATGTTTATCACCCACCGCTGAAGGCTGAGTGATAATGTTTTTTTCTGTGTGAGTGTGTTCATTTCTCTGTACTATTAGCAAACTATCTCCTGAATCATAAAATGTATTGTATTGACACTTTAAGGAAATAATCACTGGATGTGCCTCACAACTGATTTTTAGAGCTGACCTGATTCCATCATAGTTGCACAATGTCAAGCTGGAGCAGTACGGAGCAAGCAGACTCAGGAGGTAGATTATTCGAAAGTATTTTTTTTACAAGATGAATAAAGTGCAGTTCAAAACCTGTGGGGAGAGAGGAGTGGGTGAATTGAGACGGTGGATAAGGAGGTTAGGCTTCCACAGGTGGTGGGTGAACTTACAGATCACAGAGTGGACTGGACCCGGAAGGGAGGGCAAGGGTCCAACAGTGTTGGTTCCAGAGTATGTGACTCCAAGAGAACAGATGGGTTAATAGTTCCGTTGGCTGACTGAGGCAGACAGGCAGTAACAGAGCAGATCAGGTGCGTGAGCTAGTGATGGGACATCTGAAGCCAGGCTTCAAGGCGTGTACCGAGTATAAAGGGGGCGTGTCCAATGAAGCCCCGCTTCGGAGCTTGTGTCACATTGAGCAAAATCACGTGATCAACAACAAACAAGGCCTTGCATTACATCTGCCACGTCATTGCTTCACTTTGTGTATCGTTTTTCAAAATAAAAGCGCTATGAACCCTGTTGCTTCGTGGGTTGTAGTAGGTGGTTTGGTAGCGTGTTCAGCAGAGCAGTTTTCATCAGCAGTGGTTGAAATGGAGCCGTCAAAAAAGAGAAAAACCTCTCACATCTGGGATATACATATTTGTAATATTAAAAACCAGAACTAAAACTCCCAGGAAGAGATGATTTTAAACAAATTATGTTTTTCAGGAAGCAAGTTTCAAGCTCAAAGTATTCAGAGTCTGCCCCAACAATCACTCAATTCCCAATACACTAAAGTACAACATATCTTCATTGTCAAATAAGTCCATGACATAAAAGAAAACCCAACACAACCACTGATGGGCAAGGATTAGATCGGCTACAAATCATTTTAATAATTAAAACATGACAATTAAATATGATTTAATTGATTCTCCTGTTACTAAACATGAGTTTGATGAAAACCTGGTGACAATATTGCATTTACAAATTTTTGAATGTATGATCCAACTGAGTGACAAAGCTGTTACAGTTTCACCAGCAAATTTCACTAGTGAGTGATGAATGAAACATCGAGTAATGAACCTTTTGGCAAAGCAAAGTGTTGGAAAGCTTCATTGCTTCATGAGGCTTCATTTGCCCATCACTAGCGTGAGCTCCTTCTCAGGAGGATAGGCAGGTTCAGCTGACAGGTATACGGGTTGACACCAGGATCTCGGACAAGATACAAAAATCTTCTGGACACAGAGAGAAGCACGGATTAGTAGACAGACTTGTGTTAGCAAAATAAAAAAGCGGCTGAGGCTAGTACCAAAGATACGCGTTGTTCCAATGAAGACCAGGTAAACAGTGCTGCCTTAAGAACCCTCAGAGCTCATCAGCAGAAGGAGCCACAGCTGTCTAATCAGAAATCGGTTGGGCAGGAACACACACACACAAAACCAATTACCACAGATTCAAGATGGCTGCCACATAAAAAAATTCAAAACTTTTTCAGTTTTGTAGCTATTGATGTAACATTTGGTGTGGTAGTAGATGAGACTGATCCCCATCTTATACTCTGAGGACTATCTGATCACCAAAATCTGTGTTTAAAACTTTGCCATTAACTATTGAAATCAATTCTGATTGTCTGTTAGTGAAATATCTCATAGACCATTGAACAGATTTTTATGAAACCCTCAGAAATTCATCATTGGACATAAATGTAAAACTGAATAACTCTGAAACTCAGTGTGATTTAAGATGGCCGCCACAGCTATCTGACCTTAGGAAACACTAAAATGACTGTAATTCAGTCACTTTTACAGATATTGAGCTAAGATTTGTTGTGGTAGTAGCTGAGCATCATTCTCATCACATACTTTGAGCGTAACACATTCTGCAACATCTTTACCTAAAACCTTGACATGAACTGTTGGAGTCAACCCTGTTTGTCTGTTAGTAAAATATCTCATAAACCACTGCACAGATTTCAATGATACTGTCAAAATGTAATCATTAGCTGGACTTTTACAACAGATTCACTTTTGGAGTCAATCTCATTCAAGATGGCTGCCACAGCTAATTGACCTTAGCATACACAAAAAATGACTAAACCTCAGTAAGTTTTACTGATATTGAGCTGAAATTAGTTGTGTTCGTAGTTGAGTCATTCACAACACATACTTCAAGTGTTAATGAATCATGAAGGATTGCAGAAGGTATTACAGTATCTCCTGAGATTGTGCAGAATGTTATTTCCAAGTTTTGACCAAAACAGCTTCAACTCCATCATTTCTCATCATAAGATGATCTGAGTCTAAAACTCTGACATGAAAGGCGGCGGGCGATATGCATTCCTTCAAGGAATGCTGGGC